>NC_142796.1:32825687-32860687 GCF_049724085.1 Artemia sp. Qi Xiang Cuo
TAATACCTGTAAAATACAACTAGAACTTCTTCTGTAATAAGAAATTTTGCCCCCTCTGTATGGGATATAATACCAGTTGTAATACAAAATACAAGTAATCTGGCATCCTTCAAGGCTACAGCAAACAGGTTTTTCCTTGCAAAAGAATAGTAATTAGGAGTGTGCTTTATGTGGGTAGGATGATTGTTGAATATCTGTGACTTGAGTGTTATTGCAATGTAGAACAATAAAAAAACGGCGTTTTAGAATATTTAGAATAGAAGACTCCCACCTGCATCCAATAAGTCCTTTGAGGTCTTCTTAGCATGTGACCCAAAAACGTTCTGTATACATTTGTCAAATAAAATTATCTTATATTTTCTTTTTCCAATACCAAATTTACCTAGGCCTGAGAAACCATCTATACCCAATTCTACAGACATGGTAATTGAAATCTCCAAATAAAAATATCATATTTCTACCTCAGCCCCTTTCTATTTGTTCCTATAGCTGCAAGTTAAATTCAGCTGAGTCACTAGTCACTACTACCTCCATCACTTGTTTATATAGGGTTGGTTCTATCAGTTGATACTACTATGATTGATGCCCTTCCCTTTTTAGCCTTAAAATGAGCCACTAGCATCCAATTATTAATACCTTTCCAACCTAAACAAGACTTGACAACATCCTTATTTATCATGAGGCTTATTCCTTGCCTAGGCATCCCATCCTTCTTACCTGATTAAATAGATTCTATATCACCTAATTTGATGTTTCCTACCCCTGGGAGATGAGCTTCTAAAACTCCAAGTAAGTTCACTTCGAAAGGTCTAAATTCACAGTAAATATGTCAATACAATAATTTTTTTTTCTGACATTGTAAAATTGCAAGTTGCAAATTTCATATTCTTCAAATTATTGGAATTAATATAGCTTGAAGCAAAGCAATGGTCCCAGAACCAGTAAAAGATGGGGACTAATACAGATTCTGAAGTCACAAAGTGCATAAGCCAGCTTAGAACTGGACAGCAAGGAGTCCCTGGGACTTCCAGTTGAATGGAAGCTGAGTACAATCCTGAACCCATCCTGGCCACAACATGGTTTCCACACTTGAAGATACTCGTTTATAAACAGGAGTTGGAATCCTGTACAGACAGTCTCAATCCTATTACCTCCAACACATTATACATTCGTGCCTATTGATGAGGGAGCATCTCCCCTCATGTAAGGAAATAATTTCTGTTCATACTGAATCTAAATGTTGCCTCTTACTTTCAGTTGAGAAAACTTATTGTTTTATTTTATTTCTGATTGTTTTTCAAATATTAGTGGGAAATCTGCAGCCCATTCAATGAATAATTTCCTCCACAAGAATTCCTAATGGAAAGTTCTTCCCATGTAAAATCCCCTCGTGGATAGTTGCATCCTTAATGAAAATTCACCCCAGAAATTTTCTTGCAGACAATTCCGCCTGAAAAATTCCACTTAGCATACTTTCATTGGAAAAAAATACTTGTTTTTCATTTAAAATCTAATTGTGTTCCAAATCATGCCTGAAATCCATCTTTGTGGAAAATTTCTACTGAAAATTATCCCCCAAATGGTAAGTTTTGTCCCATAGAAAATTCTTCCATAAAAATTCCTCCTGGAGGAAATTCCCTGTGCATAATTTCTCCCTTGGAAATCCCCCTCACTGAAAAAGGTCTGTTTACTTCCCAATAATATATAGCATATGCAAACAACAAAAGATTCATAGCTTATGCTCCTTTTCCCAGATGCTCTGGGGGGTCACATTATTCTTGGAAGAATGGTTATTTGACTTGTCAACTATGCTGAATAAAATGATTATTTCAAATTTTGATCAATGTCTTTGGGGAAAAAAGGGGCATGGGAGGGGGTTAGTCACCCTTCATTCTTTTGGACACTTAGAAAAGGCACTATAACTTTTAATTTTTGTTGAGCCCTATCATGTTCTCCCATGACCAATGGTTTGATACAATTGTGATGGCAAAACACACAAACAAACACATCATTTGTATTAAGATTTCTTGACTTTTGAGATGTTTCCCCCTTTTTGGAAACCATGTAAATTTTCAGGCATGTAGCCTTTGATATGTAACATTAACATTAATGCATTTTATATATTTGGAATCTTCATAAAAAGCCAATCTTCTTGATATATATTGTTATCAAAACGTCTTGAGCAAAAGCTACCTTCCAATCTAACCCATTCCAATATACCCATTCTCCTTTACAATCCTTAGCTTACCTTAGATTGGTCCTTGATGGAGTTTGCGCATAATTTATATACTTTCTTCCAATATTAGATTGCAAAAATCCCCAATTACCCCACAATATAGGAGGTAACAAATTGTTGCTATGTGCTGACCCTAAACCTCACTCCGGCCCCCTGCTAATATTTTCAGTCTACCACCAATGTCTGGACATGAGTCCCCAAACAGATGAAACCCTTTTTGTCTTTCTTGTTTTGGGTGAAACCAGAGACTTTCAACTCCTTTACTAAGCCTATATTGTCTCAAAAAAAAATAATAACAATAATACTTGTCAGTATTTTGCTAAGTTACCTTTCTTAACCATAGTTTGATCACAAGGGTCCATTGGTTCACAGTCAAGTTGAATTTTCAGTTAGCTCTATGAGATAAATTACTTTTCCAATAGGCCGTCACATGTTCAGGCTACCTGTCCTAGAAAACAAGGGGCATAAGAAAAATGTGCAGTTTTATTATTGGAAACAAAGAAAATGAGTAATTTAGACAACCAACTACCTCAACTAGTAAAGTTCAAATGGCCAAAAATGTGTGATTATCACTATTTTTACAACAAACTACAAAAAGTTCCTAGTTATTCTTGATTAATTCAAATGTATTTATTAAAAAAAACTTTTTTACTAAACAAATATATTTGCTAAAAACAAATAGAATTACTAAGAAACTGAAGTGGTAGCACACATAGTAGTAGCGGTGGTATTTAGGAGACAGAACACAAGCATGCTGCCAAAAAATAAAAATTATCAAGGCCAATAGAAACAAACCCCTTAATAACAGGAAACCTCATTAGGTTTCAAAATCAACACTTGTGCAAAAACTAACTTGCTACCTTACTCACTTTCTAGACCCATAACTCCAAAATTCTTCTGACATAACTTCATCATATTACACAGGCGCCTTAAATATACAAAACCATAAATTCTGTGTTGTTGAAACAGCAAAACATCAAATGCTCTGTGGAACTTGGCAATCTCACATGAGATTGAGATGAATCTGAGATGAATTAGGCATGGTGCCCTGCATATGGCCATGCTTTTGGCAGTAGAAACACTGAATAATAATACTTTTGTATTCTTGAACATCCCTTTTCTTTCTGTATATCATAATAAATGAGGGCAAAAGTTTTTTCTCAAAAGTAAGCTAATACAAATTGGTTAGTTATTTTGCATTTTTTTTTCTTCCCTAATGAATCTTTTCAATAGTCTTACAAATTTCACTGGAAAATTTAGTTCTGATATAGTAGGCCTAACTCTTTGGATCTCATTTGATATCCCTCTTAATGTCCCTTGACATCTGGGTTTATATTCCTCAACATGGACTTCTGTTTCACCTACTTTGTTGATTGTTAATGCTTTTTCAACATCAATTTTAGTGGATATGAATATTGCTATAACTTTGCTATAAAAACACCATTGATTACGATGGCTCGTCCGTTTTTGCGTATTTTTGGTGGATAATTTGTGCAGAAGGGAGCAATAGCAAACAAACAAGAGGCCGAATTGGTAACAGCGGGATTTTAATCCTTAAACTGCTGGGAATAGGTGATTTGAGTATTGCACTTCCCACATTCTGTCTACCTCGAAAATTGTCAAGGCAATAAATTTAGCGTTCTAAGCATCGACAAGATACAATACTTTCATTTGAGCACCAGGAGAGAAAAAGCTAGCAGAAGAGGCGAAAGTACCTGTGGCAAGTGCTCTAGTGGTATCTGCCAAGAGAACTGATAAACTTCCACTATTTATCCCGAACCAGAAATGGCGAGCAAACGGATGTGTGTTAGCCTGGTGAAGGGTACGGCCAAGTGTGCAGCCTGTGAAGATAATTTGAACGAAGGTTCTAATGCTATGAACTGTGAAGATTGTGAGAGATGGCTGTGTGCAGAATACTTTGATCTTTCGGAACCAGAATATATTTTATGAACGAAGATGACTCGCCACATGGGCTGTGAGTAGAAATGTCCCATGTGCAAAGGCAACCCACAAGGCAGTGTTAATGCCTCAAAAATAGCGAAAATTGTGGACAGTAGCATAAAAATGTCACTAAGTGGTCTTGGTGACACAATAAAGAACCTGGATGTGAAAATCAAAGAAGTGGTTAAAGACTCCTTTTTGAGCTTGAAACATGAACTGAAAGCTGAAATAGACACTAAGTTCACTGGCCTGGAAGATAGAGTATTCTCGCTGGAGCAGCACTCGGGAGCTGCCACAGACCAAAAAGTGTTAAAAGACCTTGTGACTGCTGAAACAACTGCTCTAAAGGCAGCCCTAAACAAACAATTTGAAAGCAGGGTGAAGGCACTAATCTTTGAAGACCACAACAGACAGAAGAGAAGATTGAATATAGTGGCCTTTGGAGTTGCTACTCAAACTGATGATGCCCAGTTTGTCCGCGAGCACCAAGCTAACAAATACGGCTTACCTGGTGTCCCTATTTCAAACATCTGCCGCCTAGTGAATCCCACTGTCTCCGTAACCCAAAATCCACTACGCCCACCCCCAATCATGTTCACTGTCCCCAACTTCAAGATCAAGAAGCTGATTCTCCAGAAGTCTTTTGAGAAAAAAGGGGCAGTTCAGTCCCGAAATGATGTATTGAAAACAGACCGTGACAAAAGGCAGAAGTTATATGAAGAACTATACAGAAGGCGGGCAGGTGGTGAATCAAATATTGCAATTAAAGGCAACAAGATTGTCCCAAAAAACTTCCAGCAGCCTCCAGCTACGCTGGGGTTGCAGGTGATGGAGATCTAGGAGTTGATGCCTGTCAAAACAATGTAAATAGTACTGTACATAGAAACTTTAGTTAGAGTGATTCAAACGCAAGCCCCACATTTGAGATCAATAATGATGAATTGTTTGCAAGTGCATTATCAAGTACTCATAGCGGAGAACCTTTGGACAGTTCCACTTTCGAATCTTGTGAGTCGGAATTTAGAGATATTGGTGATGCCCAAATTGAAAATGAAGATGGACTATTAATGCTTTACAGTAACGTGGATTGCATCACCACAAAAATGGATGAAATAAAAGCTGTAGTTTCGGCAAGACCTGAAGTGAGTGTGTTTGCCTTCACTGAAGTTAAACCAAAGTATACTTCAGTGCCACTGACTGATGTGCAAATCCAGATTACCATATTCAGAATAATTTCAAATCTGTCAAAACCAGAAGGAAGAGGAATTGTCCTGTACGTCAAATCATCACTGAAGGTAGGAGACCTTAATCTTGGTTCTCAGTATGAGCCATGGGTGGAGCAGGTCTGGATAAAAATTGAGCTAAAGGGTCATCCCTTAATTATAGGTTGTATTTATAGAAGCCCAAGCTCTCCCTGCCAGAGAAGTTCTCACCTCGCGATTGCAAATTCTATAAGTTTGGTGATGAGTTGTCCTTGCCATAATATTGTAATTGTTGGAGACTTCAACCTGCCTCAGATCCAATGGATTAGTGGTTATGCTGCTACAGGAGATAAGGATGACCAGATTGGCACACTCCTCAATGGCCTACAAGAACATTCATTGTACCAGACAATCAATTTCCTGACTAGGTACAGAGAGGGCCAGAACCCATCTCTCTTAGATCTCCTATTTGTCAAAGATGAGGAGGCAATCCAAAGTATAGACTCAGAACCACCTTTTGGCGCAAGCAACCATACAGCCATAACTTGTCGACTAAAGTTGTACCTGCAGACAAATAATTTTAGAAAACATGTGTTTACAAATTACAACAAGGTCAGGCAAGATTTGGCTAACCAAGATTGGTCTTTTGTCGAAAAGAATAATGTACAGGGAGCTTGACTTGTGATGAAAAGGGTCCTCAGTGAGACAATCACAAAAAACACAACAAGCACTTGGAAACAAAGACCAAGAACGCTCCCTTTCATCACATGAGAAATCAAACTAGCAGTCCAGAAGAAAAAGAAGTTCTGGAGAAGGTACAAGGACGTCCCAATGCAGGCTAATCATGACAAATTCAAACAAATACAAAAAAAAGTCCGCTACCTTGCAAGAGAAGTTGCTAGCAAGTATGAGGAGTCTTTAGCTTCAGCATTAAAAACAAAGCCAAAAAATTTTTGGAAGTATGCCTCCACTCAAAAGCCCAGAAGACACTCAGTAACTGAACTCTCAGTTAATGGGAATACCATAAGCAACCCTGGAAATATAGCTGAAGCTCTGAACCAGCAGTTCAAGTCAGTTTTTACACCTCCAGATAATGACCTCTTGCCACAAATTCTGGGATATGATATTCAGAAACCAATGCAAATTATTACTATCGGCACTTTGGATGTTTAATCTCAGCTCAAAAGATTGAACACAAATCAGCCAGTTGGTCCTGATGGGGTTCACCCTCGAACTTTGAAAGAGGCTCATGTAGAGCTTGCCCTCTCCTTAGCAAAACTGTTCCAGAAATATCTTGACACAAAAAAAGTCCCTCAAGATTGAAGAAATGCGAATATTACGCCTGTTCACAAGGCTGGAAGCAGGAACTGTGCTGCCAATTACCGACCAATTAGCATCACCTCTACAGTCAGTAAAATCCTCGAAGGAATTGCAAACGCTGTTATGAAACACCTGATTGACAATAAACTACTTACCAACACCCAACATGGATTCAGATCTGGTCGCTTGGTTGAGACAAATCTTATTGACGCATATGAATATTTCACTAAACTGCTAGACCAGGGTATCCCTGTTGATATGATTCTATTAGACGTTGCAAAGGCTTTTGACAAAGATTACCAGCGTTGTTTGAAGGCTAAACTTTTAGCTACCGGGATACATGTGGAGGTTGTTGAATGGGTTATGCAGTTATTCTCAGGAAGAAAGCAGAGAGTTAGAGTGTTTGGGGATAACGGGCAAGACTTTTTCTCTGAAGTTGCTGGAGTTGATAGTGGCAAACCCCGGGGAACAATCTTGGGCCCAACACTTGTCAATATTTACATTAATGATGCTCCACGGGCTGTAAGAAATAAGATGAGCTTCTATGCCGATGATTCAAAGCTTATTGGGCCCTTGGATTTGTCAGCAACTAGAGCCACCATACAGGAAGACCTGGATGCACTTTCCCTTTGGGCCCGCCAATGGAAGCTTGAGTTTAACATCCAGAAGTGCAAGGCGGTATATTTTGGGAAAAAGAATGAGAAGTGGCAGTACCATATGAGTGGGGGGGATGGCTCAAGACAATCGATTGGTTCCTTGGGAGCTGAGAGAGATTTGGGAATAGTCATTGATGAAGAATTTAAATTCAACAAACACACCCAAACAGCAGTTGCCAAAGCATCTCAGACCCTTGGAATAATTAAGCATATAGTACACAGCAGATCATCTAAAGTCATGACGAAGCTGTACAAGGGTTTCGTGTGACCATTGCTGGATTTTGGGATGTGTGTTGCCATACCTCTGAATAAGAGTGACCAAAAGAAAATAGAGTCTGTTCAAAGGCGCGCAACCAAAGCTGTTGATGGATGCAAGAACCTCGACTATCCATCCTGCCTGAACAAACTACAGCTCCCAACACTCATCTACAGACGGCAGAGGGGCGATGTCATTATGGCTTACAAGCTACTGCATGCTCATTCCTCTTCTCAGAGTCCTTTACAACTTGATGAATCATTCAAGACAAGAGGACATAGTAAGAAGCTGCTCAGGAAGAGAGCTCACAGCAGACTGCACAACCACTACTTCTCCAATAGAGTGGTTGGCCCCTGGAAGAGTCTTCCCAATGCAGCTGTCACCACTCCCTCTGTCAATGCATTCAAGATTGCCATTGATAAGAATTGGTTCGCCAAACCATGGAGAACAGAGTGGGACGCCACCAAACCAGTGACTCCCCATCATCACTGACCAGCGACTCTACAGGATCTTTCCTTATTTTGCTGGACAAAGCAATTTAACGTAATTTAAGGTTTTTGTTTCATATTTGCTAGACAATATAACTCATTGTCAAATATTATGAAGATTCTGGATTCCTGTATTTTCTGGCTGGTATTAAGAAGAGCTATGTAGCAACTTCTTGCTAATCTTATTTCCCGCAAACAGCAGCAGGAATCTTTTGACTCATTTTCCTGAGCCACAAGATAATTATAGAATTGAAAAGTTTATAATACAATCTACTTTATTAAGATTGGTATTACACAAATATGTGGTTTTATCTGAGTGAAGAGGTGGGAATTTTGGTCTATTGTGTTCAAAACTGCTATTAATTTTGAGGTACAATTCTGGATTAGGTTAGGAAACTGAAGCTTTCAGTAATGAATCCAGGGCCAAAAACATACTTTGGGAATGCATTGCTTTTCTGATTCCTAAGTCTTAGAAATTTGCCAACTTGACAGGTAGGCAAACATTATAGATAGGCTTGACATTATACCTTAATTTCAAGTTTGTTTTTCTCTGGTTTTAGTTTTGAAAAAGTAATTCATGTTACTTTAGCAGACTTATAAGCCATGTCAGAGGTTTTTTTTTTAAGTTATGAATTGTATTTTAACATCTTTTAAGACTCATAAATTATGATTGATCAAAGTTATGAAACTGAAAGCACTTTTCTTGAACTTCTTTTAATCAGAAGGTATAGTTTTCAAGGTTTCACTTCTATAAAAAATGATTTCAAACGTCACTAAAGGTCAGTGCCCTCTCAAGGGAGAAGGAGTGGAGGTAGGTACTTAAAAATACCTACCAAGGACATGCTTTAGTCTGTAGATTCATCCCTGAAAGCTTCATTTTCTCAATCTAACTACTTTCCAATATAGCAAAAAGTAGCTTGTCTAGAATTTTACTTAATTTTAATGACTGTTTTTAAAGTGTGGTCAGATGTAAAGTAATGACTGACTGTAGGCTACCAGTTATATAGAGTTGCGACATGTGGTAGACTGACTGAACTCTAGTATCTGTCATAGAACCAGGTCCTGATACTGTAAAGCTTAGGATACAGCTACTATGACCTAGGCTAAATAATTAATAACTATGACATTTAAACATTGTAAACACTAGGCTATTACTTATAATTTTATAAGATGTTTACATTACAAGAGTGGTACTTCTAGACTATTACTGAAAGTTTAGCAAGAAAGCCAATTGTTCACCTTAGCTAGCCTATTAGCTGGGCTACCTTCAGTCAAGCCTAAGCTTGTGAAGCCTAGCTTTACAAGTCAGGCAAAATTAGAAGCTTAGTATTTCCTCCAGCAGATTCTTAATTTCTTTTATTTTCTATTAACATGCGCTATGAGAAATAATTAAATGGTACTGATGATTTATTTGTAGCAAATATTTATTTGAATTAGGCCTAATTTGAGAATTAATTTGAGTTAATTAGCCTAATTAGATTTAATAGAATTGATTTGATACAAATGGATTTGATATGCAAATACTTATCAAATTGATGCTTGTTTTCATAAATTTGTTTTTAAAAAATTGTACAACAATGAAAGAAGTGAAGATGCAGGTTCTCCTATGCAAAATGTGTTAGGCTAGCGTAACATTCCAAAAGAAACTAAGGACATATTTTCAAGTTACAAATTGGTGACTTTTTCTTACAAATCTATCTTGTCAAAAATTCAAAACAGATAAATAAAGTTATCGAGCCTCATTTATAATCCAAATCTGTTTAAATTTCTTTTTGCAATACAACTAATCTTGGCAGATTATTCTGAGAACATCCGGGTCTTTGCTTTGACCAGTGCTTCCACTTTGTTCCTACTAGATTTCTGCTCCGTCTTTTTGAAAATCCTGAAAATTCCGACACCCGACCACAGAAAATCCGACAATTTTTCCGACACTGTGGAAGTCCGAAATCCGACAAATGTTTGACTCGAACCGAAAAATCTGATTAAAGTCCGACTTCAAGAATGAAGCTTCTCATTTTCTACACTATTTATAGACCTTCAAAACGGCTCAAAATGGTTTTTCAAACGTCTTCTTCTACAAATGATTTTGGCAATTTCAACTTGCTGTTGTGTTAGGCTGAAAAGGATGCAGTGAGTTGCCTTTTAGTTCCCCGATCCGATCCCACTACTCCCGCTTTCATCCTTTTGGCCCTTCTTTTAGCACGCAGCCACGCTAGAAATTCCTTGCGCTGACGACGCAGCTATTTGCGGCTCAGACGTCGTGGAGCATTAGCCAAGACACTATGTCTTCAAAACGCCGTCAACCGCTTCAAGAAGAAAATTAATTTCCACCGTATTCGGAATTTTGACGAAGAAAGAGCGCCTGTAAAAGCTCGAACAGCAAAAGCAAGCTTATAAAAAATCGAAATATATTTTCTTGTGATTATTATCTGTTCTAATCAGAAGTTGTACTAAACCAATTCTGCTCAAGTCATCCTCAGGGCTATACTGTGGTGTTTACCCTCCCCATAGTATAGAGCAGACGGTTTGATATCATCTATTTTCCCTTCTTGCTCTTAGTTTCATTTTTGTGTTTAAAGCTTTTTCCAATAGGCAATGATTAGAAGTCCTCCAAAAAAAAGTCCCCCCAGATCCCAAATCAAATTCCAGTGAAAGTGTCATAGTGAAAGATACCCATCTTGGCTGGTCAAGCACACTATCTCAAAGTTCTAATGATAGCTCCAATTCGGAGAATAGGACAATGATAAGTGTAGGGGCTAATGTAACCATAAACGATGATAATGGATTTAAAGAGGTCCTCTCTAGAAGTTCTAAAAAAGGAAAAAATCTCCCCAATTAAAAGCATTTCCCCTCTCCCTGCCCAAGATCCTCCCTCCAAAAACTTAGGAATTTACCTTAAAATTACTCCCACTACCCCCTTTGAAATAAAAATGATCACTGCAATAAGAGTTGCAATTTTTAAATTGCTAAAATCAATTTTCTCTCTTAACATTAACCGTGATGGATCTCTGCTAATAGCTGTAGAAGATCAGAAATCAGCAGATACAATAATTAACCTTAAATCCCTTCTGAATACCCAAATTATTGCATCTAATTGGAACCCAAAACAATCACCAACAAAAATAGTAGTTTATAATGTTCCCCCAGAGATATCTACTCAGGAGTTAAAAGAAGGCCTCTCAGAGAGGGCTGGAAACACAATTCCGGTTGAGGATGTTACCCAACTTGGAAAACCTAACTCTAATGGCCTAAAAACTAGTAGATCCTTCTTATTCACACTAAAGGATAAAATTTATATCCCAGAAAAATTATTCCTATTTGGGAAAATCAAACCACACAAGGAATACAAACCTAAGCCTATTCAGTGTCAGAAGTGTTTCAAACTGGGACACACGACAAACAAATGCAATGAAATTCTCCAGGAGTGTAGTAATTGTAAATCTTTCCATCCTAAAGAGCTGACAACTTGCAACAACACTCAGCCTACATGCATCAATTGCAAAGGCCCACATGAATCTACAAATAAATCATTATGCCCTGCATACAAGAAAAGAGCTCTAATACTCCAAATATCAACAGAGAAGGCCATCCCATACCCCTTTGCAGCAATGGAAGCAAATGCTGCCCAACAATACCAAATAAAGCCTGTAATGAAACCAACCAAAACCCCCAAGTCAAATGCCCCCAATGCATCAAGCACCCCATATAAAACACCCTCTTCTAAGCCCCCTAGCTCAAATCCCTATCAGAAGGAATCACCTCACAAGCCTCGTTTTCCGGGGAGATGAGGCAATCCCGTCCCTCCCTCCCAAGAAGAAACAAACCAGAAACACTACCAGGAATCAATCCCTTAACCAACAAACAGGATGCACTACCAAAAATGCAATCCCCAAATATATACTTATTCATTCTAAACTGTAATGCAGTTCAGGCCATGAACATACATCAACTACAGAAAATAAAAATTATTGCAGAATTGGCAAAAATCTACATCCCAAATGATATGCTCATTCAAGCAAAAAAAGATCTTGCTTTACTTTTAACAAAGCTGAACATTGATACACAGTCATATGAAGAATAAATCAACAACACAACATTTATCAATACCCCAATGGAATGTAAGATCACTCACAGAAAATAAGCTAAATGAACTAATATCATTTATAAATAATAATTCCATTAATATTGCTTGCCTCCAGGAAACTCATTTAACCCAAAATCAACAAATTAAGTCTCTGGGATATACTATCCTGAGAAAGGATAGATCTTCAGAAAGAAAAGGAGGTGTTGTAGCTTTATTAGTTAATAATAATATAAAATTTTGTGGCATCAATTTTCCAGATTTTGAAAATGATGTTGATGTAACTGGTATAAGTGTTTGGCTGAATAATTTAAAAACCTACATAATAAGCTTTTATAACCCTAATGGCCAAACTACAGATACCAAGGATTTCTTTAATTATATAAATAATTCTAATATGTTAAAAAATATCATTATTTGTGGTGATTTCAATGCCCACAACCTTTTGTGGGGGAATAAACCAGCAAATAAAGCTGGTAAATTTATTAAGCAGATGACTTCAAATAATAATGAATTAGCTGTTGCTACCCCTCCAAACCTGAATACATATTTCAACCCCAAAAGTGGCAAATTCTCCACAATTGACTACAAATTGTGGCTTTAAATTTTTTGAACAAAATTTACATAAATAAAATTGATAGTCTATGTACAGACCACTTTGCTATAGTTTGCTCCCTAAATAAACCTGCTGAAACTTCATCTCATACCTCCAAATATATTAACACTAAAGCAAATTGGTGTATTTTCCAAAATAAGCCAAATGATGAAATTACAAATTTCACCCAAAGTTCATGCATTTCTAACACAACAGTTGACACACATGCTGAAGCGTTGACATCTTTACTAATAAATACAGCTAATCATGCTATCCCCAGGACAACACCTAAGAAAACATTCCCTAAACAAATTTCTAAAGCATGGTGGAAAAATGAGTGCCTAAATAAATGGAGGACAAAAAAGGCAGCTAGGACAGAATTCATAAATAAACCAACACCTACTACATATTTAAAAAAAATTACAAGCAGAATCTAATCTAGAAAGAACTATAATAGATGCTAAATATGAATACTGGAATAATTTTGCAAATAATCTCTCCAGAGAAACGCATGAGCCAATTATACATAAAGTCATAAGCCACATATGTGGGAAAAAGACTTCTCCCAACCCACTCCTGTATGAGCTTATACATAATAATACCCATTATGACAATGATAATGAAAAGGCTAACCTAATTGCAACTCTTTTTGTTAATAAGCTAACATCAAATAATCAAAGCAAACTGTCCACAATTCCTATGAACCCTAGTTACCAACCACGCCCACGATCCGAGTACATAACTAATCCATTTTCAATCCAGGAATTGAATAATGCAATACATCATATTAGGTCCAAAACTAGCAGCAGCTATGACAATATACACCCTGCATGGATAAAGAATCTCACACCTTCATACAAACAAGAACTGCTAAATTGTTATAATCACGCTTGGGCATCTTCTAGGTTCCCCAATATATGGAAATGTTCGTCCCTCCTACCAATCCTAAAGAAAAATAAACCAAAAGATAACCCTGAGTCTTATAGGCCCATAATGATCACACCTGTGAGGGGAAAATAATGGAGAAAATGATTTATCACAGACTCCTCTGGTTTGTTGAGAAAAATAACATGATCCTACACACTCAAACTGGATTCAGGAAATACCACTCCTCAACATATGCTTTCATTTTGCTAACAAATGCAATAAATGAATCTTTCTCAAAAAATAATATCCTAGTGGCAGCTTTCCTAGATTTTGAAGGAGCATATGACAATGTGAACCACCAAATCCTTTTAAATAAACTTGCAAACATTGGAGTACCTCTTAAGCTAGTATCCTTTATTAAATCCTTCATATAAGTGCGAAGTTTCATTGTTTGTGTTGGTTAAGCCTCTTCACCCCAAAAGACAATATCCAAAGGCCTACCTCAGGGAGCAGTCCTCAGTTGCCTCCTATTTGCCCTATATCTCTGGGACATGAACCTACCCTACACGAATCTACAATATGCTGATGATCTGGTGCTATGGTCATCTGGCAACACCTTTCAGATAGCACAGCCAAATCTACAAAAGTCACTTTTCCAATTTGAAAAATTCTCTCAACATTCAGATTTACCCATTGCGCCCACCAAGTCAAAAATAATCCAATTTCACCGGAAGGGAAACCATGTTAATGCAAAACTAACTCTAAATAAAACAACTATTCCAGAAGATAATAATATTAATTACCTAGGTCTCATGCTTGACCTAAAACTTAATTTCCACCTCCACATTTCAAACACAATAAAAAATGCTATAGAAAAGCAAATATACTAAAAAGACTTCTTTCCACACCCTGGGGTTGTAAGGAGAAAACCTTAGTCCAGTTTTATAAATCACATATAAGACCCCATATTGACTATGGGCTCATTGTCTATGGTGTATGTGCAAAGACCCAGATGTAAAAAATTGAAACAGCACAAAATGATATAATACGTCTCATATTTGGTCTTAGGAAACCCACAAGCACCAAGTTTCTGCTTATGGAGAGTGGATTAACAACAATAAGGGAGAGACGTAGCTTTCTCTTGATAAAACATCTTACAGAAATTGAATCAAATAGCTCACACACATTACATAATTGGTTAAGAAATCCAGCCTATAGAGGTATTGGAGATGAGTATGCCAATATTCCAAAGAAGTTCCCTGTACCAGCAAAGTCTATTGCACCTACTTTCCCCCAATCCCCTCCATGGAATTGGTCATTTCTCATAATAAATACTGAATTTTCAAAATGGAATAAAGATTTAACCCCCATTGCTTTTGTCCAGAAAAAATTTGCAGAACTCAATACAATTACCTATAAAAATCACTTCCAAATATTTGTTGATGGGTCAAAAATGAATGAGAAGGTTGCAAGTGGTGTTTTCCTTCCTCACCTGAAAATTGCAATGGGCGAGAGATTATTTAATAATTTATCTATAATGTCTGCTGAGTTAAATGCCATAATCATGGCATTAGAACACCTTAAGCAAAACCAATCTTTGATTGAAAATTCGAATAATATTATCATCTATTCTGACTCTTTATCAAGCCTTGAGTTGCTGGTTTCAGCTCCTCAATATAAGTTGGACATTGACACTTATCATTGTCACAGTATTATTGATAATCTTGCTTCAAGTGGCATAAATACTTACTTTCAGTACATTCCTAGCCACTCTGTCATAAGTGGTAATCATCAGGTTGATGAAATAGCAAAAAATGCTATAAATATTGACCAGCCAAGTGGGAGACCAATCCCAATTAGAGATATTTACCAATGGAGGCTATCAGATATTAATTTTAATAAGATTAATCCTATCCTTTCCCCCTTTCCCAATAAGCATCTTTCTAAAATTTATCATAGAATTTGTTCTGGAACAAATGGACTAAATTTCCTTGCATTCTCATGTAAGCTTTCTAATTCAGGTGGTTCAATTCCCCTGTCCCCTCTTTGCAGGCATTGTAATATGAATAATGAAACAAGACCATTGCCTATTTAAATGTAATATGCTGACGTCTGCACAACATACCTTGCTTTCTAAACTGTTAAAATACTTCAAACACCACAAAATCCCACTATCAGCCAAGAGCCTAGCCAACTATTTTGTTTTCCATACTATTTTACCTTCTGCTATACCTATTTTTCCATCGGATCAAATGGCCAAGAGCAACTTCTACTTCTTCTTGGGCTGCTGTGTAGCGATATTGACCACGTTTTAGACAGTGTTATACCTTATGGGCCTAATGGTCCAGTCCAGTAAAGGCTCTCTACGAAGGTGACAAACGCGGTGACGATTTCAAAAATGCTTAGCTACTCATGAGCATTCATTTATTGGAAAACTGGCATCACAAATCAGACTATTAATGTAAAAAAATGGCAGTCTTTGGCCATAGTTTTGCATATTCAAAAGAAGAACAAAAAACAAAATAAAAAATGTTGTTACTGCTGCCTTGTAGATTGCACAAGTCCATAGGACTATGCCCAAACGAGCGATGTAAGCCTGATTGTAGAAGCATAAGAAAATGTATCTGTTTTCTGCTCTCAAGATCAGGCCGGCAATTTTCACCGTGTACAAGACATCCAAAACAGTGGAAAGGTAATGCAAAACAGGGTTTTTGAATTCTGTTTTCTTTTAGGAGAGAAACTTGCAGCTTAAACATTTACTTATGCTCATTACCCTCTTACGTCGTTCATCTGCACCTAACTTAAACTAAAGCAGCAGTTCCACTCGACTGAACACACTCGTCTGCCGTTGGGTTTGCTCTAGCACACTTGAGTCGTGTTAAGAGGGGATCATCGATATCTAAGTCATTGGACACATGTTTATTTCCTTTAAAGCCAGACTTGTCCTGCATGATAAAGGTAAGGGTAACACTTTTGAGCGAATTCCTATGATCTATTTACACGTCTTTCAACGTAGAAAAGAACCACTCTACAACTGCGTTCTAAAACGGCAAGGTCAAAAGATACTGCACAACCCCAACCATGTTGGGGAATCTCTGCGTACCATTTGGAGTTTTCAAAGAAGCCACATGGAGCCAGAAATCGCAGACGTCTGTCACATCTGGAAGATCAAAGATCAGTAGACTCTGCCATTCTTCGTAATTTTTCGTGCAACCCACGATGGTGCCTTACACCGCTGAAGGCTCTTTTGGAGAAAAGTGACAGCACTGATATAAAAAGCTTTCACAGGGTCAAGTATTTCGCACAATGTAAACAGTTCATCTTCAAATGAAAATCACTGCTTGATTTGCTTCACCGTCTCTACATACAACTTCTGAGCACATTCACAGATGACTTTCACTTCACGTTCATCTGCTTTTTTACTCGGGTCTGAGTGCAAGGTCTGAAGAGACTCGTGAGCTGCGACTCCCTAGTACACATTTTCCACTGCAAGGTATTCAATTGCGCTGTCAGGGTCAAGATTCACAGGCAAGGTTGATCTGACGTAGCTGGTCTTCATGACATTCCTGGCCAGTTTTCTCAAGAGTATCTCCACCTCTATATTTATTAATGGACCATAGTTTTTTCGCTTTGAAAAAGAAGATTGAAATCTGTAAACAGTTCCAGTACATAGAGCTGGAACTCAAGCTGAATCCGAAGCAGTGGATTCTTTAGGTTTTGCCATGCCCAGTCGTGTTCGTGAGCGGGATCTTAAGCTAAAACTAACTAAAAATATCTACAAAGTGCATCCCAAATTTTCAAAAGTCGCTGAAAGCACAAACGAAGTGATAGCCAACCTGTCTGGCCAGGGGCAAGCACATTCAGGACTTGGGTGTCAGTAAATAGCTGATGTAGTTCAAACTCAGAGCGCCTGTTGTCACTCATGTTGAAGTGATTGTATACAGTCCGATGTAGATCTTCCAGTTGCTTTGGCAATTGTTTGCAAGCATAAGAAGCAACCAAATGAATGGAATGGCTGCTGCACTTGACACAACATCACAGATGGGAATTTTTCTTTGATTCTGCTGACAACGGAGTTCTCACACCCAAACATAGTATTGCAAGTGTCTACACAGAACCCAACCCAGTTCTCCGTAGGTATCTTTTTATCTTCAAAAACTTTGCATAGCTGATTGAAAATAGTTTTTGCCTTCCCGTCGGAAGACTCAACCATATCTAGAAGTTCAACTTGTACTTCGAAATCCTTATTGCAGAACAAAACTGCAATTGCAAGTTGTTTTTTTACTGCCACATCAGTTGTTTCAGCAATACTGATAGAAAAAGGTGTCAATCTCAAATGGTTACACAGTACTTCATTGTAGTGCGGTCCTAATGCCTGTCTGATCATATTTGTCACATTTTGCTTGCCCAGCCTAATTTTTTCAACAACAGCCTTGTGTGGCAAACTTTTCAGAAAAGGTACAAGAGTTTCTACAAATCATAAAGGCAGATTGTTTTCG
Source organism: Artemia sp. Qi Xiang Cuo (assembly GCF_049724085.1). NCBI lineage: Eukaryota > Metazoa > Arthropoda > Branchiopoda > Anostraca > Artemiidae > Artemia > Artemia sp. Qi Xiang Cuo. Next base: position 32,843,829 of record NC_142796.1, read on the forward strand.
ACAATGAAAGCAGCCAACTTGGCCTTTCTTCTTCGTTTTTGTCTGTGGTAAGGACATGATCAATCCGTGTAGTGAGCTTTCTTGGAGCCTCTAATTTCCTTACACTTTCACTGTGCTTTGCACTCTTTGCATATTTTCGGAGTTCGGATTTACCACAACACAAGGACTGACTGCAGTGCAAACAGAGAGTCTTTTCATCAGAAGACTTGTCCTTTGCAAGCCACCCTTTATATTCAGGGTCGTTCAGCCAGCTGTGTCTGAATTTGGCTTTTTTCTTCTTAGCCTTCTTTCTTGGGAAGGATTTTTTCTTCTCCTTTTCTTTTCCGCCTTTCTTCTCCACTAAGATATTCAATGTCAGTTTCAGAAGATGACGAGCTGTCCGACATGATGGTACTTCCTGCAAGCAGACTTGATAAGTAAAACGTAATAAGTGTATTAGAGCAAAGGATCTATAAAGTATGCTTAACTTCAAACAGAAAGAAATTCACTGTCTCTTCACTGTTGAAAGCTGGTCTTCTTAAATCAGAATTTCATTTTAACAGAGATATTAGCAAAAAATGAACGTGTGAAGCACATTGAATAATTGTGTACATGATATTGAATTAATTTTGTAGATGATAGGTTTGCTGTTTTCAATACAGTTTGACTGAATAATTGTAGCTTTCTTAATCTCAATAGTAAAAAAAAAGAAAAGAAAAACGAATATGAATTAAATAGCCTATGACGCTTTTTGATATATTACAACGATACGATAGTGAGAGTAGCTTTAAAGGAAATTGAAACCCTCTTGACCTTTAAACCTTCCATGTAGGATATCCTAGTTATGGTCAGTCAGGAACTCTACTCTTTTGAGACTATTGCGCAATAGAGCCAACTCTGCCTGACAAGTGGATATGCTACTATTTAGTGAATGCCCAAAACGAGATACAGTCCCGAGAGAGCTAATTTCAACTCAGGAGATCTACCAATTTTTGTCCTAAGTGGAAGTTAGCTGTGCTTGGGAATAATTTCACTTTGGGCATTACTGACAAGAGACAGATTATCTTATTAGAGGAAGTTTCCTAGGTTGGGTGATGATCACAAAATAGTAGAGTTCCTGACCGGTTAGCTATAGCCTACTGCTCAGAGAAACTCTTTTTTTTCTCCTTCCATACCCCAGTTCCAGACAAATCCAGCCCATGGAGGGTACATGTAAAGCTATCCTGCTTGATGCAGAATCCATTTATTCTGTCCTGAGTGGCCATAGTGCTGCTCAGGATTGCTACGATGGTTCAAGTGTGCTTTGCAGATCAGTTCTGGACAAATTCTGGGTAATTTCTCTTTTAGACTTAAACTTGACTTCAAGAAGATTGCCAGAATTACCAGTCTTTTACCGATCTACATACCTAGACCCAGACCCAACTTGCATTCTTCTTTTGAGTAGGCTATTTTGAGATTTTAAAACATTCTGAACCTGTGAAGCACATGGTGTCACTAAACCATGTTGGCCTAGCTCTCCTGTAGGCTACTATGTTGGCAATAGACTTTCTAATCTTATACTGCCATTGGAAAAAATTCTCACCTCAACTTTCCGCAGATCTTGGAATTAACTGAAATATCAGAGCAGATTGAAGCACAGCATGTGTAAATTTTCAAAAATTGTGCCTTGTCAAACTATCGCCGCCAGCACTAATGACTTTCTGAAAATCCCTAACAGAATTGGCCTTCTAATTTTACTAGTTTGAAAATCCTTTTTTATTGGAGTTGGAGACTCCAGTAGTCTAGAAAAATACACAAATCTGAAAAATATCCGTTTTTTACTGAAAATCCAACAAAATTCCGAAGTCCGACACGATGTTTTTTTGTCCGACAAAAGGGCCGAAAATCCGACAATGTCGGAAAAATCCGACAAAGTGGAAGCACTGGGTATATCAGTGTTTCCACTTCAAATTTTTTCAAATCCCTAGTAGACTGGTAGAAAATCCCTAGAAATCCCTATTTTCAGTACCGAAATCCTTAAAAGTTTCTCTATTTTCTGATTTCTTCAAGTCACAAGCCTTGTTATGCTGACTTTTAATAGCATTTGTTCAAGACGACTTATTTTGCAACTTAGGACCATTTACTGGTACCAAAATATGTTCCTTTGACGTTTAAAACAATGCTTCCTAATTATCGACTAGTTAAGTTCGGTTTTGACTGATAGATTCCCGTGCCAGATTCCGGATTCTGGACCATATGGAGACATGTTATTTATTTATTTTTCTTTGTCATTATTTTTTTCTTCTTTATTACTACTTTTGCAACACCCCTATTGGATGGATTTGCATGAATGATATCCAAATGGTCGCTTTTTCAAGCATTATTTTTGCTTTGACTTGTGTTTATGTTAATAAAAATGTTTGAAAAAAAAAGAAAAAGATATCAGTCAACAGATCTGTCAAAATATGACGAAAATATGAACTTTAAGGATAGAAAGTTGCTTGACATGTACTTTGAGTAATACAGAAATGGTAAAAAATAAAACAATACTTAGGAATTGTTCGTATTTGTGTAGTAAGGTGCAATAAGTTGTATAGGGTGTAGTAAGACGAGTAAGAGAAATAGATTTGAATTCTATTTTCTGTTACAGATGACCAATCAAAGTGCTTAATTGGTTGAGTCAGCACGTGGACATGGTGGTCAAAACAAATCAATATTTATTTTTTATGTTTATTTTTGGTAATTTGGGCTGTAAGGTAACAATGGTTATTAAACAAATTTAAAAAATCCATTATGTGCCCCAGAATCCAGTTAGATTGATTAAAAAAAAAACAAAGAAAAATACATTTTAAGTAATAAACATATTAAAAACCATCATCCTTTTTTCAAAGGGTTGCTGACTACTTAACTCTTTTCATGTGCAGCAGTAGCTGCTCATCTCCACAAATGTATGTGGCACTTTCTTGGGCATGCTTCATACCATATTTTGTTTTCAGGATTCAATATAATTTTTCCGTCTAAAGCAAGTTCCGTCTTTCCTTCTTTATGATTTTTGCTTAACTAAAAAACCTTTTGACGACAACGTTGGAGAAAGGAAGAGTAAACACAAATATTACTGCCAATTTTAGATTTGCATGTAGCTTGATTCCGGCGGAGTTTTTCTTCAAAAAAAACCAAACGCCAGTAGGTAACCGCATCCATATTTTCAATATTTTTAACATTGGTGAGACTTTACTTCCTCCACTCTTGTTCAATTTTGTTTCCATCCCATGATACTTTCCCATACTTTCAAACAAAGGGCCGGAGGTAACCAGGCCATAGTGAATGATCTGATACAAGGTCAACCATTTCTGCATATTTGCTAATGTCATTAACGAAATGAAATCGAATTTGGATCTGCTGTACAGCTTCTATGTAAAAAGACTTTGCAGCTCTAAGGATCTTTTCAACTACATTATGAAGCACACCAAGATCTACTTTTAGTGTCAAGAGAGAGTCCTGCCATTTTTGACCTAAATAAATACTTTCGAGGGGGAGCTAAACACTTGGGTCATTCACATTAATTTGGAATGCATTTGTTGACTTCACATAGTCCTTCTTCATGAAGCTCAAAGACAATTCCTTGATAAGAGATTCAGTCTCTAGTTTCAGGCGATAAAATAGTGGATTGTCAGCTTGAAAAGCTACATTGAATTCAGTAAGTAATCCCAATGCAAAGACAACAAATTCAAACATACACTTCATGACTGGGTTCAGATTTGTGTATGAAAGCTCATTAAGCTTTGTTGGATGCTCAACTAGCATAAGTGTGTAGTAGGCACTAAGAGCATCCTACTGTCCCAAAATTCTGTCTACAACCGAGCTGACTGAAAGCCTTCGAGACTGCCCTGCCTGCAGAATCTTATGCATGTCAACTTGGTAGAACTTTTGAAATTCAAGGAAAGCACGTTGCCTCTTGTGACTATGTGTCAAATGACTATATATGGAGCGACAAATGTCTTCCATGGACTTTGGCAATTTCTTGCATGCATATGAAACAACAGGATAAGCCATATGGCAGGAACATTTCACTATGACTAACCACGGGAACGCTTGTTTTATTATGAACGAAATGCTTTGGTTAGTTCCTATAATAGAGGATGTAGTGTAAGAGCAAATCCCTATAAAACTTGCATGGGGAAGCTTGTATGTTTCTATTATACACCTCTTCAGCTTCTCAAATATCGCCTTGGCTGAAGAGTCAGGACACTTGACTATGTCGAGTACATCAACTTCAACTGAGAGGTCATCATTGCAAAATATTACTCCCACTGCTAGAAGCTTTTTAGAAGATACATCAGTGGACTCATCAATAATAATCGAGAAGCAGCAATTCTGTAAGATTTCAATCAAACAATCTTCATAAAAACCACTTAGTCCTGTTGGTATAACATTGGTAGCTTTCTGTTTCTGAGTTTTACATTCTCCACTACTTGCTTTGACGGCAATTTTTTTTAAAAAGCTATAAAAGCCTCAACCTTAGAAATAGCCAAGTAATTTTCAACTAGAAAAGTGCAGATTCCAGCCTCAAGAAGCTTTGTCTGTTCAGTGAATCCCCCTTGCAAAAAGTGTCCAAGAGTATTTGAAGTGGACCCTTCTGCTTCAATGTTTGACTTATGCTTCTTTGTGTTGGAGTGCTTTATAAGCTCTGATTTTCCGCTTTTTCCTAGCTTGAGATCAGTATTGCATACTCCACAATATCCAAGATACGAGTTCTTTTTTTATTAACCATCCCTTCAATTGCGGGTCACTCATCCATGTGTCAACAAACTTTTTGGAGTACTGAATAAGAGTGGTAGAACTTTGTGTAGGTTCACGTTTCTTCTGCTTTTTCTTTGGAGGAGTTGTATAATTTGAGGAGGATAAAACACTATAGTTGAATTCTTCATTAATGCTATCTTTCATACTAATCTGAAAAATATCAGGTACCAGTGACACAATATTGGAAACTAAACAAAACATATATTTCATGCACTATAAACATTGATTTTATACGCTGTGTAACCCTACTACACCTTGATACATTAATACAGCCATATAAATTTTATATTTTGTTTATTTTGACCACTATATCCTAGAAGGGCAACCCCCATTGCTCCGTAGAGAATCATACTCTTTTTACTGTCTTTCGAGTAAAAGTTGAGTAGGAATGAAAAAGTCACCATAAATAGAACACATGCTTATGTTTTTGTAGCAGATCATTGGTTTGCTCATTTATGTTCATCAAAAGTGGGAGAAACATATTGAAATGTGTTTCCAACATAATGGTAATAGCATGGGCGCCCATAAGCTGAATTCCAGGGGGGGGGGGCAAACTTGGTCTAATTGCTACTTTTAATGCTATATAATATAAATCTCAGAACAAAAATATAAAAATAAGGCAGCATCATTCAGCCAGGGGGGCAAGAGCCCCCCTGCCCCCCCCCCATATGGGTGCCCATGGGTAATAGTGCAGATCATGTTATGAATTATTTCTGATAAAAACATAATTGTTTTTTCTATTTACGGTGACTTATTATTATGGGCCACCCTGTTAAGTTAAGCTGAGTTTAGTTCCAATGACAATTCAACGATACTGTGTCAATATTGTGTAGTATATTAACCTTTCCGTTGGCAGGCAGGCAGGCTAAACAAACATGGCTGTCTCATTATAAAAATTGCTATATACAACAAAACAGGTCTTTATCCTTTTGGTGCTATTGAAACATCTATAAAAAAAGAACCTCTAAGGAACAAAAGAGACTGAAATTTTTGGTACCTTTTTACATACAGTAGCTGTTCCATTCTGTCTTTTCTGAAGTTCATTTTTTTAAGCAAAGTAATGTAACCTTGTTTCCTATGGCAACTTTACATGTATATAGTACAGCAGCCAGGGGGCTATCAATGAATATCTACTGGTTTTCAATCACCTTAAGTTAATCATGCTCTAAATTAAAATATTCCTTATTGACAGGAAATTCATGATCCTATGGAATGAACAGAATGCTTGAAACGAATAGTGAAAGGTGACGGATCACCTGGTATCCCAAACTTTTTACAATTTTTGGTGTAATTAGTGCGCGCTATTGATTGCATTTTAATGATCAAGAAGCAGAGGTAGGAAGGCAAACCAAGTTTTCAGTAAAGGTGCAGAAAAAGGACTCCTGATAAAAATATTTTATTTCTTACTATATGTTATTCGGTTTATTGGGCTCTAAAGACATAGAGGGCTGTACAGTAGATGCAGAATATAATCAATTAATTTCTTACTGCAATTCCTTGTTAAAATCAGCAGTACCTCTTCACCTTTGACTGCAGGGGTCTCTAGTCTACACCTTTGCCAGGTTTTATCCAAACGATTAGTTGTGTTAAAAGAATTTTAGAAGTCTCTAGAAAAGATGTCTGCATTGAAATAAAATTTACAGATTGGCAGTACAGATTTTCAGAATCTGCCAAATGGAGACTGGCTTTTACCAAAATTCAAATTTAAAGATATTCAATACATTATTATCAAAATGTCAGCAAGTTCATGTTGTCAAGGTTGCAAAATCAGGCTGTTTGAGGCTGCAGTTAAATTTTTGCACAAGGCTGATGAAAGTAGCCTACTGATTTTTTCAGGTGCATTTTTTTTTATTTCTTTGTTAATTGCTAAGTTAGAATGATTCAATTAATTATGATAATTATGAAAAATAATTACGCTAATTATATATATATATTATTATAAAACAGTGAATATGCCACTCAATGCCTTTTTTTTAAGAATTTCTATCCAGCATGGGCAAGCATTTAAACATAAAGCCATAACGCACTTCCGATTCGACTGCGCAAAAGATCCTTAACTCCCTTTATAGCGCGTCCAGAATTTCTGGAAAAATGGGACTACTTCCATCCCATTTTTCCTTTTTTGGGTCGGAAGAGGATTTTTTAGGGCCGAAATCCTAGAAATTCCCTACAAAATCCAGAAGACTTGTGAAAATCCCCAAATCCCTAAATGAAAAAGTTCACCCCTAAAAGACCTCAAAAATCCCTATTCTAGGAGGGAAATCCCTAGAATGGAAGCTGGTATATCCAATACATGTGACTATTCTTTTCAAATTTTGATGAGTTACAAGAAACTGCCATCTAGGAAAATTATTTCATGTAAAAGCTTACAGGTAGCAGTAACAAACCTATCAAATGGCGACAAAAAAACTGCAACCCAAAACGTAATGTATTGGCCACAGGACACACTGAAAATATGGACTTTGTCATAAAATTAATTAAAAACTTTTTCCACAAAATAAGATTTTCAAAAAAAGTAAAGAACTCCATTAAACCAAAAAAGAACAAAAATAGAATCAAATACTCTACCAAACATAGAACTACCACAAATCAGTATCAATAAATATATGAAACCCAAATCAAAATGAAATTAAAATAAATAACAGAGTCAAACTCAAAGCGAGCAGGAATTAATATGAGTAGGGTTCTAAATCCCATGCTTTCTAAAAGCCAGAATATAATCTTCACTTTACTGAAAAAATTCAAATGAATTTACTGAAAAAAATGTGTATTGTCAGTTTAGTATACATATGCTGATATTTATTCGTTAAAATCTTAATTAGTTTTTTATTTCTTAAAATTATGAAAAAAGAAAACATTTAAAATTTTTTTTCGGTAAATAACAAATTATACTATGGCTTTTAGAATGCACAGGGGCTTAGAACCCTTGTGACCTTTCAACTACGTTGAACAAAATGGCTATCTCAAAATTATGATTGGATGCGGGGAAATGGTGGGCGTGAGAAAAGGGTTAGTTGCCCTCCAATTACTTTCTACCATTAAAAAAGACACTAGCCCTTTCAATTTTAAATCGAATGAACCTTTTTTGAAGTTTCTATGACAACATTTCCTATAAAACCCTTATATTCCCCAAAAGTATAACTTAGGACCCTTGCCTTGAGGGATGTTGGGGGGGGGTGTCATTCTTAAAGACCTAACTTCCAAAACTCTCAACTGCATTGAACAAAATGAATATATCAAAATTTGGATTGAATGTGTTTGGGGAAATGGTGGGCGTGAGGGGGGGGGGTAGTTGCCCTCTAATTACTCTCAACTTTTAAAAAGGACACTAGGCCTTTCAATTTCCGATTGAATGAGCCATTTCTGAAGTTTCTACGACGACGCTTTCTATAAAAACCTTATATGCCCCAAGGGCATAGCTTACCACCCTTGCCCCGAAGGGTGTGGGGAGTTTGTCATCCTCAAATACATAATTTCCAGAACTTTCAAATACTTTGAATAAAATGGTTATCTCAATATTTTGATTGGATGTGTTTAGGGAAAAGGTGGGCGTGAGAGGGGGTTAGCTGCCCTCCAATCACTTTTGACTATTAAAAAGGGCACTAGCCCTTTCAAGTTCCAATCAAATGAACCCTTTTTTTAAGTTCGTACAACAACGCTGAAAATAAAAACCTTATATGCACCCGGGGAATAATTTAAAACCCTTGCCCTGAGGACTGTGAGGGGTTATCAGCTAATTTCCAAAACTTTCAACTGCGTTGATCAAAATGAATATTTCAAAATTTTGATTGAATGTGTTTGGGGAAAAGGTGTGTGTGACAGTGGGGTTAGTTGCCCTCCAATCACTTTCAACTATTAAAAAGGGCACTAGCCAATTCAATTTTGATAGAGCCCTTTTTGAATTTTTTACGACAACGCTTTCTATAAAAACCTTATATGCCCCCAGAGCAAAACTTACAGTCCTCGCCTTAAGGGCTGTGAGGGTTTGTCATCCTCAGTGACCTAATTTCCAGAACTTTTAACTAGGTTAAACAAAATAGCTATCTTAAAATTTTGAATGGATGTGTTTTGGGAAATGGTGGGTGTGAAAGGGGGTTAGCTAACCTCCAATCACTTTGACTATTAAAAAGGGCACTAGCCCTTTGAATTTCCAATTGAATGAGCCATTTTGAAATTTCTACGACAACGCTTTCAATAAAAACCTTGTATTCCCCCAGGACATAAATTACAACCCTAACCCTGAGGACTTTGGGGGAGTTTCCTCCTCAAAGAAATAATTTCTAGATCTTTCAAATACGTTGAACAAAATTGCTATCTCAAAATTTTGATTGGATGTGTTTAGGGAAATGGTGGGCGTGGAAGGGATGTTAGTTGCCTTCCAATCACTTTCGACTATTAAAAAGGGCACAAGCCACTCCAATTTCCAATCTAATGAGCCCTTTTCAAAGTTTCTACGACAGCTCCTTCGATACGAAGTACCCTGGTCTAAACCAAAAAAAATAATAAATCATAAATTGTGTCAACATTGTTGTTTACTTAGGTAGCGCTATTGCGCTGCCTATGATTACTATACAGTTTGTTACCACGAACTGTTTGATAAGAACTTTTCTAGGGACCAGCATGACTTTAAAGGCTTTTATTCAATTTAGTGACCAATGTACGACCCCCTGCCGCATAAATTAGACCTTCCCTGAACGTTGAAGAATATATAAAATCTTTGAACTTTTAGAATTTTTAAAGCGAGAAAGGCTTACAATTTTACCCTGATTTTGGACCTGTGCACAGATGTCTGGTTTTAGTTGGAAAATTTAATGTCCTAATAAAAATAGTTAAGTTAACACATGGCGGACAGAAATATTGAGTTGGGTTACAATTTAATTAACGAAAAACAAGCTGTACTAAAACCAAGTGAATAAAAAATAGTTAGTAATATTCTTTAACTTGAAAAAAGAATATGTGTTAAAATTTCGTGATGGAAAAGAAGCAAGTTTATTAAAATTTAGTTTGCAGAACAAAACAAGAGTTATTAAAATCTATTTGGAAAACAAAGATGTATTAAAGCTTAGTCTATAAAAAAAAATTTGTATTCAATTTAGTGAAAAAAAAATCTACGATAAAATTTGTAAAGAAGAAACTTCTATTTAAACATTACAAACAAACAAAAACTTAGAGAACAAAAAAAAAAAAAATTATATCAAAACTCAGTTGCCTGACTTGGTAAATTGTACGTAAAGACTTAATGAGTAGTCTCAACAGGGAACATAATCAACGAATGTGTTAATCAAGTCAGATAAATTGTCTCAAGGCAAAATTAATAGACTCATTCTAACGATAACATTCATCTAATGAAATTGATAGTGATAGTTAAGTTATTTCTATTGGATAATTATCGAACAGGGATAATTTGATCTGTAGATAGTTCAATTTACTATAAGCTTCCGACGAAAAAAGTGAATTCTCATGCATTAGCTAGGAATACTGAAGCATTGGAATACAATCAATGATAGCTCCACAGGCTTAAAGTAGCTGTTAGAGCATCTAAAGTATGCAAAATCAGAGAAAACGATATTACGGGCACCGGCAGGAGGGAGGCCATGCCCCCCTCCTGGAAATTTGGGACTGTAAAGCGATTATAAGGAAACCAAAGAAAAGAGAGTGAAATAGGGAAAAACCATGAAAGAAAAGTGTGTTGCCCCGTTTTTGGCTGCCTACCAATAGGTTTTGACCCTTTATAAGGAAAATAAAAGTTCTAATTTGTGAGTGCGTGACCCATTTTCAGTTTTCCACACACATTTTATCTATATCATTTTGTTGGAGTAACAAAAAAAAAAAAAAAAATCAAATTATTCATAGTAGTGAATGGTAAGAAAATAACGATCCTTGTCAATAACGAAAGTACAAGAGCCTAACTATTGTTAAAACTAGATAAAAAAATCTGCCTTTTATGGTGATCCTAAATATGTATTTGTTTATTAGTAATTAGTGCAGTTATTACTACACAAGAAAGCTCGCATATATAGGCAGCGCGCTAGCGCTGCCTAAGTAAAGAACGATGTGGGCACAATGTGTTTTTTTTTCTTCAGCCGTGCACTTCGTATCGAAGGAGTTGTCGTAGAAACTTCGAAAAGGGCTCAGTCGACTGCAGATTGGAGTGGCTTGTGCCCTTTTTAATATTCGAAAGTGATTGGAAGGTGACTAGCCCCCCCCCCCACCACGCCCATCATTCCCCCAAACACATTCAATCAAAATTTTGACATAGCCATTTTGTTCAGCGTAATGGACTTCCAGATACAAAATATCGTTTTGAGGGGGACAGTCCCCCACAACTCTCGGGGCAAGGGTCTAAACTTATGACCTGTGGGTATATGAAACCAATGTGGGCACAATATCTTATTTATTATTTTTTTCCTTTAGAGAAGGGTACTTCATATGGAAGGGGTCGTCATAGAAACTTCAAAAGGGGCTCATTCGATTGGAAATTGAGAGTTCGAGTGCCCTTTTTAATAGTCGGCAGTGATTGGAGGGCAACTAGCCCCCTACGCCCATCATTCCCCTAAACAAGTCCAATAAAAATTCTGAGATAGCCATTTTGTTCAGCGTAGTTGATTTCCAGATAGAATATGTGTTTTTGAGGAGGACACTCCCCCACAACCCTCAGGTCAAGGGTTTTAACTTATGCCCTGTGGGCATATACATTTTTTATAGAAGGCAGTGTCGTAGAGACTTCAAAACGGGCTCATTCGATTGGAAATTCGAAGGTCTAGTACCCGTTTTAATGGTCAAAAGTGATTGGAGGGCAACTATGGCCCCCCCCCCGCCCATCATTCCCCCAAACACACCCAATCAAAATTTTGAGATATCCATTTATTTCAGCGTAGTTGATTTCCAGATAGAAAAGATGTTTTTGAGGAGGACACTCCCCAACAACCCTCAGGGCAAGGGTTTTAAGTTATGCCCTAGGGGCATATAAGGTTTTTTATAGAAAGGCGTTGTCGTAGAATCTTCAAAAAAGGCTCATTCGTTTGGAAATTCAAACAGATAGTGCCCTTTTCAATAGTCGACAGTGATTGGAGGGCAACTAGCCCCCCCCCCCCCACGCCCATCATTTCCCCAAACACATCCAATCAAAATTTTGAGATAGCCATTTTGTTCAGCGTAGTTCATTTACAGATAGAAAATATGTTTTTGAACAGGACACTCCCCGACAACCCTCGAGGCAAGGGTTTCAAGTTATGCCCTGGGGGAATATAAGAATTTTTATAGAAAGCGTTGTCATAGAAACTTAAAAAAAGGCTCATTCGATTGGAAATTCAAAGGGCTAGTGCCCTTTTTAATAGTTGAAAGTTATTGGAGGGCAACCAGCCCCCCCCAATCCCATCATTCCCCCAAACACATTCAATCAAAATTTTGAGATAGCCATTTTGTTCAGCGTAGTTGATTTCCAGATAGAAATTTAGTTTTTTGAGGAGGATATTCCCCCACAGCCCTCAGGGCAAGGGTTTTAAGTTGTGCCCTGGGGGCATATAAGATTTTTTCTAAAAGGTGTTACCGTAAAAACTTCAAAAAAAGCTCATTCGATTGGAAATTCAAAGAACTAATGCCTTTTTTAATAGTCGAAAGTGATTGGAGGGCAACTAGCCCCCCTCCACGCCCATAATTCCCCCAACCAATCCAATAAAAATTTTGAGATAGCCATTATGTTCAGCGTAGTTGATTTCCAGATAGAAAATATGTTTTTGAGGAGATCACATCCCCCGCAACCCTCAGGGCAAGGGTTATAAGGGTTCTATTGAAATCTTTGTCGTAGAAACTTGAAAAAGGGCTCATTCTTTTTGAAATTCAAAGTGCTAGTACCCTTTTTAATAGTCAAAAGTGATTAGAGATAATTTTTTGTTGTTGTTGTTGTTTAGACCAGGGCACTTCGTATCGAAGGAGTCGTTGTGAGAACTTCGAAAGCGGCTCATTCGATTGAAAATAGAAAGGGCTGATGCCCTTTTTAATTGCCGAAGGTGATTGGAGGGCAACTAATCCCCCTTCCTCTCCCATCCTCCCATTATGTTTAAAAACTAAATGTTACCTTAAGATTAAATCAAAATGCATTGTGATAACGCTAATTCCCAATAAGGCATCTCAGCAGTATCCAAAGAACGACTGAGGGTATTATGTTCAAACTTTCGGGGCTACTTCTGCTCTTAAAATTTAACCAAATCAAAATAGCGTAAGTGTATCCAACCTATCAAAGAAGGTAAACAGATTTTTTTGCGAATGATATCAAGCTTTCTATTTCAGGTCAACTGGAGGAGGTATGAATCTAAATTAAACAGTACTATTTGTGTCCAGATTTTTAAAAGGGCGTATGTTGTTAAAAATTGCTGAAATTTTTTTATTTGTATTCTCCAGCATACAAATAGCAGGCCAAACTATAAAGTCTTAAAAAATGAAATGATTTACAGTGTTATTTTCTTTTTCCCTGAAAGGACTATGTCAATATAAAACGAACAGAAATTAATTAAAAAAAACATTTTTCACAAAATAAGTTTTTCAAAGAAAAATAAAGAACTCCATTAAACAAAAATGTGCAAAAATAAAATCAAATAATCTACCAAGCGTGAAACTGCCACAAATAAGCTTCGATAAATAAATGAAACCCAGAACGAACAGAAAATACAATAAATAACTGAGTCAAACTCAAAACGAGCAGCAATTAACAAAGTAAAAACATTAATTTATTTTCAGTAAAGTACAAATTTTGTTCTGGCCTTGGGAAGGCATAGGGGTTTTGCACCCAACTTATGTTAATTTCTGCTCGTTTTGATTTTGACTCGGTTATTTATTGTAATTTATGTCTGTTTTGGGTTTCAATGATTTATCGATGCTGATTTGAGGCAGTTTCACGCTTGGTAGATTATTTGATTTTATTTTTGCTCATTTTTTGTTTAATGGAGTTCTTTACTTTTCTTTGAAAAACTTATTTTGTGGAAAAAGTTTTTTAATTAATAATTATAAAAACACAATGAAAACAACTTAATAAGGGGTAATTTCGGTAAAAATATGCCGCCAACTTTTGCTAGCATTGCAAGAGTATCACTATAATCAGAAATGTTAGTAGAGAGGGGTCAGGAGGTCCCGTACGAACTCCTTATATGGGCATAGAATACAGAACGAACTCCTTATATGGGCATAGAGTCATTAGGGAGAACACGTGGTTAATGGGGTCAATGACCTCTTTTTTCCAAGGTCGATTTATTTGTTGTTTCTATGTGTAATAGCTCCGGGGCGAAGGTTGCACATGCGCATTGAATTCTAACGGGAACAATGTTATTGATCTAGGACTCGAGGGGGAAGTGAATTTCCGAGAACTTGATTGCGTAATCGATCGCGAATGTCATGGGATTCAGAAAAAGTATTTGTTGTTGTTGTAAGTGCACGCTCTCAGCGAATGTTATGATCCAGAAATAGTATTTGTTGTTGTTTTGGTCATGTACATGCTCGAGGCGAATGTCATGGTGTCCAGAAATAGTATTTGTTGTTGTTGCTCTCGCCAATGTTATGACTTTCCCGGAAACAGTTAGATCACGTGTTTCCTTCTCAGCCAATCAGCGAGTCGGATACATCCTCCTTCTCAGCCAATCAGAGGCCTGGTTACATATTGGAACACCTGTGCTGTCGACCTCAATTCACCTATCGTGAATCAATAATTCCCCTTAGAAACAACAAATTAATTTTCCCTTTCTTGACAGATCAATCAATCAATGACATCATCTGTCAGACTTAAAAAATTTCCGCCTAGAAACATTTCTCCAGGAATAGATCCAAGTCATTAATTTCTTTGCCTCGGGAACAACTCTTTTGGTCGAACTCCAAAGGATATTAATAACCAAAGGCCATGGAAACAATTAGGCAAGAAACATCTTAGCGATGAATTGTTTTAACGCGCGAGAAGGTTTCATATTAATTTGAAATGCGTTAGCACAGAGATGCCAATAACAAAGGAACACGCTGAATTTACGTTTAGTGATTATTTGGGCGAAACCGTTTTAGACAGGTTATGGAACTATTTCGGCGAAACAGAGAGAGACATTTTAAAAGAAGATTTTGAAGAGATTTTGGAAGAGGTTTTGAGTGTGGTCGTTATAATACACAAGTTTCATTTGAACAGTGTTGTGAGGTCCTCTAACCCAACCCCAAAGGGTTCCAATCCTCCTACCCCAACCCCGAAGGAAGCCCCCGGTCCTCAAAAGCCCCCCAAGCTCCCCAAGGCCCACCCCCGGGCCCCCCAAGGCCCCCACGGCCCCCACCGCCCTCCCTGTGCCCCCAAGGCCCCCCCAGCGCCCCCAGGGCCACCCGCGCCCCCCAAGGCCCACCCAGACCCCCAAAGGCCATCCCCGGGCCCCCAAAGGCCCATCGAGCTCCCAAAGAACCAACGGGGTCCCAAAGGCCCTCCACCGGTCCCCAACTGCCCCAAAGGCCCTCCCCTGGTCCTCAAAGGTCCCCCGGGCTCCCAAAGGACCAACGGGGTCCCAAAGGCCCTACCTTGCCCCAAAGGCCCCCAGGCACCCAAAGGCCCTCCCTGTGCCCCCAAGGCCCACCCAGACCCCCAATGGCCATCCCTGGGCCCCCCCCCAAAGGCCCATCGAGCTCCAAAGGACCAACGGGATCCCAAAGGCCCTCCACCGGTCCCCAAATGTCCCCCAGGCCCCCAAAGGCCCTCCCTGGGCCCAAAGGCCCTCCCTGTGCCCCAAAGGCCCTCCCCCGGCCCCCAAAGGCCCACCCAGACCCTCAACGGCCATCCCCGGGCCCCCCAAAGGCCCATCGAGTTCCCAAAAGACCAACAGGGTCCCAAAGGCCCTCCACCGGTCCCCAAATGCCCCCCGGCGTCCCACAGGCCCCCCCGGCCCCCACCCCGCCTCCCCCCCCCCCCCCCCAAAGGTCCACCAGGCTCCCAAAGGACCAATCGGTCCTCAAGTGCCCCACCAGACCCTCAAAGGCCTTCCCTTTGCCCCAAAGGCCCTCCACCGGTCCCCAAATTTCCCCCCGGCACCCAAAGGCCCGCCCGGCGCCCCCAAGGCCCACCCCGACCCCCAAAGGCCCTCACCGGACCCCAAAGCCCATCCCCCGGGCCCCCAAGGTCCCCCGAGCGCCCAAAGGACCACCGACCCTCAAGGGACCCACAGACCCTCAAAGGCTCTACCCGAGCACCCGTCTTTCGTTGATGTGTGTTGTCTGAAACCTATGATTTGGGATGTGTAGTTTGCTACTTCAGGCTTTCTGAGCTAAGGTTTCCTAGTATTTCCTAGGTGAATGTTGTCTGAAACCAATAGTTTGGGATGAGTAGCTTGCTATTTCAGGCATTTATGAGCTAGGTTTCTTAGCCTTTCGTTGATGTGTGTTGAGTGAAACTTATGATTTGGGATATGTAGTTTGTTATTTTTGACTTTTCTGAGTTGGATTTCTTAGTCTTTCATAGGTGAGTGGTGTCTGAAACCTATGATTTGGGATGTATAGTTTGCTATTTTCGACTTTTCTGAGCTGGATTTCTTAGCCTTTCATAGGTATGCGTTGTCAGAAAATTATGATTTGGGATGTATAGTTTGCTATTTCAGGCTTTTCTGAACTAAGGTTTTCTAGTATTTCGTAGGTGAATGATGTCTGAAACCAATAGTCTGGGATGAATAGTTTGCTATTTTTGACTTTTCTGAGCTAGGTTTCTTAGTCTTTCGTTGGTGTGCGTTGACTGAAACCGATGATTTGGGATATATAGATTGCTATTTTTGACTTTTCTGAGCTGGATTTCTTAACCATTCGTAGGTGTGTGTTGACTGAAACCTATGATTTGGGATGGTTAATTTGCTATTTTTGACTTTTCTAAGCTTGATTTCTTAGTCTTTCATAGGTGTTTGTTGTCTGAAACCTATAGTTTGGGATGACTAGTTTGCTATTTTTGACTTTTCTGAGCTAGGTTTCTTAGCCGTTCATAGGTGAGTGTTGTCTGAAACTTATGATTTGGGATTTATAATTTGCTATATCCGACTTTTCATAACCGGATTTCTTAGTCTTTCGTAGGTGTGTGGTGTCTGAAACCAATGATTTGGAGTGTGTGG
>NC_142796.1:33170194-33197380 GCF_049724085.1 Artemia sp. Qi Xiang Cuo
AATTGGTTCAGTCCTGAGTCCAGATACAATAGAACCCATACAAGCAGACTTGGACTCAATTACTTGCTGGGTGGAGAGTTGTAAGCGGGTGTTCAATGTTCAGAAATGCAAATCAATCCACTTTGAAAAAAAAAAAAAAAAAACATGGCAAAATACCCAAAGGAGTCAGTGCAAATAACAAGGCAGCCCATTGTCAGTAGTCTTACCAAACAACACTTGGGTCCATTAGTTGACAAAAGTTAAAATTTAACTTACATACTCACACTACTACTGCAAAGGCTAGTCAGACTCTTGGTATATTTAGGAAAACTTTTAGTAGTCATTCCCCCTCAGTTGTCTCCAAGCTGTTTAAAGGTTTAATTTGACCTAAGGTTTAGTTTGGTATATGCATTCCCAATTAATAAATCTGACCAAGAAACTCTCGAATTAGTTCAGAGACATACAACTAAATGCAGAGGTCTCTATGACATCCCTTGCCTGTCTTGAAAATTGAACTCACCCACACTAGCTTATTGCCATATGACTATGATATTCAAGCTGCTATACCGTGAAAAGCTTATCCTAAACATCTATTAACTGGATCACTTCTCAAGGATGAGAGGAAATAATCAAAAACTTTTCATGAAGCATGCCAACTCAAAGTTGCATAGCAAATTCCTTTTCCAATCAGGTGGTGAGTCTATGGACTTGTTAGACTGGAATATAGTTTTCTGCCAGTACTGAGTCATTCAAATCATCAGTTAACAAGAAATAGTAAAACAAGCCCTGGTAAACAGTTTGGGACTCACCTGATCAGTCAGCCCACTATCTTCACTAATCAGCATCTGCACAATCATCCTATTGATGGCAGTTGTGACTTAAGGATATCCACCTAGGGGGTGGGTGGAACAACAAGTCATAGAAATATAAGTAAGACTGCCTATCCCATTCAGTCATCTACAAATGTTAACATCACCTAAATTTTACCATCATTGGCAGAGAGCACAACATATCCAACATGGACCTTAATTTAGTCAATATATACAAGATTCCATAACCAACATAGGGACAAAATGAACTTACCATGAGGCTAAAAAAATTAAATACAAAATCATTATTTTTGGATATGACTAAGTGATTTATACCTGTAAAAAGACATATCAATAAATTCAGAAACTTACTGGCTAATTAGTCATTTGCAGTTTGTATTCTCTTAAGTTTACTCCAGCAGATATTTTCAGGATTATTAAGATAATTTATTGGTAAACTATAAATATTGATGTAGGAAACAAACCAGCATGTATGGTGATAAATAAACCAGCTATTTGTTTATATTGGTGTTTGTATAGGTAGAATATGTTTTTCAAATGTTGGATTTGGTGATCTTATGGGGTTGCAAATTCTTGAGAGTATATTGAGTGAAGGTAGTAAGCCAAGTGCGAGCCTTAACTCTTAGCCTTATTTAGTTATAAATAACTTAATAAAATTGTCTAGAGCATTCGCGAGTGAGATTATTCTGGATTGGAGTGTTGCTAATATTGCAATATGGCAAGCAAATGAAAACTTATTAGCCCAGTAAAGGGTAAGGACAAGTTTACTTTATATAAAGATTATTTTTAACGTAAGCTCTAATGCTATGAATTATGATGCATGTGAGCAATGGTTGTGTGCAGTGTCTTGATCTTTCAGAACCTGAATATGTCCTATTAATGGCATTCTGCCGTAAACGACGACCTTGTAACACACAACTTCTTGAGGTGATTCATGATTTTCAATTGATGGCTGATAATGGTATTGTGCTTGATTGTATTTATATTGACTTTTCCAAAGCATTTGACAAAATTTCCATCCCACTTCTGATAAATAAATGTCAACTATATGGTATAGGCCCACAAACTAAATCATGGACAACAGATTATCTTACAAATAGAACCCTAGATGCTGCAGTAGGTGATGCTTTGTCATCACCTATGTCTGTCATAAGTGGAGTTCCACAAGGCAGTTGCCTTGGACCAGTACTCTTCTGCCTTTTTATCAATGATTTGCCAGGTGTTGTTAGGAATTTGACCTTAAAAATGTTTGCAGATAAAGTGAAAGTCTACAGTTCAGCCATGAGTGATCATGAGATATCTTTACTTCAAAAGGATTTGGTTGCTCTGGGACATTGGTGTGCTGGAAACTCTATGTTCACGAATGAAACGAAGTGCAATGTTGTGCACTATTTGCGTAGACTCCCTCAACATTACCATTACTTTGTTGTGGGTAAATTAATTTCAAGCGTGGAGTATGTTCATGACCTTGGGATTTGTTTTGATTCAAGTCTCAAATTTAATAGCATGTATCGGATATCACCCATAAGGCAAATTACCAATTACTACGTCTAAGGCGTACTTTTTCTAAGTTTAATCTTCATTCACTGATTTCACTTTATGTATCCACTGTAAGTCCAGTACTTGAGTATTGCTCATCAGTATGGTATCCTCTCAATAAGAGAGATAGAGAGAGGGTTAAGAGAGTTCAACGTAGGGCCACCAAACTCATACCATACTTGAGTCATCTACCCTACCACCAGAGAATGCAAAAAATACAGTTGCCTTTCCTCCAGTTCAGACGTGATAGAGCCGACTTAATAAAACAATTCTGCATTGTTAGGAATATTGATAATACCAACGCAACTCACTTTTTTACTTTTACAGAATAACGTAGCACCCGTCAACACCAACACAAAATTTACCGACCGTGTTCAAAGTAAAGAAAAGGCCAAACTCTTAGTCTAGCTGAGTGTGGAAGACTTAAAATTCACTTCCATCAAAGATAGTTGCAAGTACCACGGTCCAGTCTTTTAAAAGTAGTTTAGCCTCTACAGATTTCTATACTGGGTCCTATCACAATCCATTTTGAGAATATTTTTACTTTTGTATTAGCTAATTTGTGACTGTGTGTTTTCAGTTTTTTTGTAGGCTTACTTTTTGGTAGGTTTCAATTATTAACAGATATGTTTCAGTCAAGTTGGTATGCTATTGTATGTTTCAGTTATATTTTTTTCAATGTTTTCAGTTACTATATGTTTTTGTTATGTCATTGACATTGTTATAGACTTTTTAATAATTGTTTACTGCGACAAGCTTGTACAGCTTACCGTATCTTGGTATTAATAAATAAACAAAGACGACATGTCACATGGGCTGTGATTAGAAATATCCCATGTGCAAGAGCAACCAAAAAAGTAGTGTTAATGCTCCTGAAATAGCAAAAATTGTGGACAGTAGCAGAAAGGGCTCACTGAGTGGCCTTGATGAGACAATTAAGAACCTGGATGCAAAAATCAAAGAACCAGTTAAGGCCTCTTTTTCCAGTTTGAAACTTAAACTGAAAGCTGAAATAAAAACTGAGTTTACAAGCCTTGAAGAAAGATTCTGCTCTCCTGAGAGGTCTTCAGGTGCTGCCACAGACAAGTAAGTGTTGAAAGACCTAGTTACAGCTGAGGGACCTATGGTTCCTATCTCAAACCCCTGCCATCTAGTGAATCCAATTGCTTCTGGAACCCCCAACCCTCTGTGTCCAATACCAATTATGTTCTCTGTTCCTGGCTTCAAGACCAAGAAGTTGATTCTCCAGAAATCATTTTAGACAAATGGGAAAGTACAATTCACAAATGATGCATAAAAAAAAAGACTGTGACAAAATGTAGAAATTGTACAAAGAATGGTACAGAAGACAAGGAAGTGGTGAAACTGATTTAATGATTAGAAGCAACAAAATTGTCCAAAAAAACTTTCAACAGCCTACCGCCAAAGTACCCATCTTACAATTACAATTGCATCTCAACTGTTAGCAGAATTCTTGAAGGAATTTTGAATACCACAATTATGAAACATTTAATTGACAACAAACTGCTCACAGACAGCCAACATGGCTTCAGATCTGGGAGCTCAGTTGAGACAAATCTTATAGATGCTTATGACTATATCACTGAGTTGCTACATCATGACACTCCTAATGACATGATCCTTTTAGATTTTGCCAAAGCATTTGATAAGGTCTGTCATCACCAGCTGAAGATAAAACTAATAGCTATTGGCATCCATCTGGAGGTTGTAGAATGGGTGATGCAGTTTCTTACAGGAAAAAAAAAGCAGAGATTGTTGTTGTTGATGAGGAATTAAAATTTAGCAAAAATGCACAAACAGTGAAGTGTACAGTACACAGCAGACCATCCAAAGTTATAACCAAACTGTACAAGGGTTTTGTGTGACCAATACTACCATTTGGGATGTCTGTTGCAATGCCCCTGAACAAGAGTGATCAGCAGAAAAAAAAATCTATGCAAAGATGGGTGACAAATGGATGCAAGAATCTTGACTATCCATCATGACTGAATAAGCCATAGCTGCTAGTGCTTGTATACAGACATCAAAGAGGCGATGTCATAATGACTGATAACCTTTGAATGCTGACTCCTCTTGTAAAAGCCCATTCAATTTGATGAATCCTCCAGGGCAGGGGGGCTTAGCAAGAAGTTGTCCCAGGAGAGGGGAGATACCGAAGTCTACAACCACTACTTCTCCAATAGAGTGATTGCCCATTAGAGCAATCTTCCTGATATTACTGTTGTTGCTTCCTCTGTTGATGCTTTTAGGTTGCTGTTGACAAGAGTTGGTCCATCAAACCATAGAATACAAAGTGGGATAGACTTTTGCATTCTATTAACCAATGTAGACAACTTATTAGCAAAATGAATAAACTCAAAAGTCTAATTTATGCTAAGGTTATGATCTGGTTCTATTTACTGACATATGTGCTAAGAATACCAAGAGTAGATTAGAAGATATGCACATTCAAATGCCTGGCTACCAAATTGTCTCTAACATCTTGTTGAAAGAATGCAAGCATAGTCCTAGCTTATGTAAAAGCAGAATATACTGTCTGGGAACTGTAGCATTATCTATTATATTTGCTTGTGCTTGCTTATGTATTACTTGTGTATGCTTTTGCTTATATTGCTTGCTTGTGCTTATTGTGCTTATTTTATTATAGGTGCTTGGGTCTAAATTAAATTATTGAATCAAAGAATTCTACATGGTGTCAGAAGTCATGGATATAAGTCAACCATCAATCAACTGGAACACCGATGATCTTGCTTCTGAATGGACCAAGTTCGAGAGTCATGCAACACTGATGCGCGAAGGTCCCCTTGCTGAAAAGTCAGAGAAAGTGCTATGTGCCTACCTTCTCATATGGGTTGGTAATCAAGGGCGAGAGATATTCAGCACATTTGAGCTCACAGAAGCAGATAAAGACAAATTCAAGGTGTATTTGAAAAAGTTCAGAGAGTATGCAGCCCCTAAGAAAAATCAAGTTTTCTCACGCTACATCTTCCAAAAGCGAGACCAAAGAGACACTGAAAATGTTAAGAAATACATAACAGAACTAAAAGTTCTAGTCAAACCAGCTGGATATACTAATGAAAGTGAGATGGTGAGAGACAAAATAGTATGTGGATTGACAAATCCTAGACTGCATGAGAAACTCTTGGGAATTGGTGACACTCTCACACTTACCCAAGCTGTCACAATTTGTTGTGCATGTGAATCGACCCAAGCACAACTCAAAACATTTAAACAGAAAGAAATCAAGCAAGAAGTGGATGCCATTTCATAAAACAAATACCATCCGCCTCATAAGTAAGCAGTGCTACTTTTGCGGTGGCACCTACTCTCCCCAACACATATGCCCTGCTAAAGGGAAAACATGCGCAAAGTGCAAAAAGAGTAACCACTTCGCCAAAGTCTGCAAAAGCAAGGCAGTGAATGCTGTTGGCAATGGTGCCCCAGAGAGCCCTAGTTTCACTAGTGAATTGCAAAATCAGGAAGAAACCGAGATATTTCTATATACAATTGGAAAAGACTCCAGCAGTGATTAAGTTTTTGCAGAAATATCTGTCAGTAGAGAGTTGGAGATCAAATTTAAGGTTGACACTGGTGCTCAGGTCAACATACTCCCATCGCAATACTTAAGTAAACAGTCAGAAAAGCCAAAGCTATCCAAAGCCACTCAACGACTCACCAGCTACTGTGGGTCAGCCATACCCTACCTTGGGGTATGCAGCCTGTCATGCAGCTACAAAAATGGACCTATACAATCACATGTATTCTACATAGTCAAATCAAATACCACACCCATATTTGGCCTCAAAACAAGCATAGACCTGAACCTGATCAAACTTGTTCTGAACATTGAACAGTCCCCAGAAGCTGAAAATTTTAACGTGTTTAAGGGCATAGGGAAAGTTGAAACAGAATGTGAGATACATCTAAAGGACAATGCAACCCCAACTGTACACCCAGCTAGAAAAGTACCACTAGCCATGAAAGAAAAGCTAAAAAACGAAATAGATAGGTTGGAATCCCTTGACATCATTGAAAAGGTCAGTGAACCAACAGATTGGGTAAATGCCATGGTAATGGTTGAGAAAAAGGATGGAACTGTCAGATTATGTATTGACCCTGTGGACCTTAATAAGGCCATCTTCTTCTTTCTTCTTCTATTTAACAGCAGGCGGGCTTTCAGTAAAACTATTTAGCCCTTTTCCTTTTGCTTCACTCTGTGGGCTACAGAGCTACTGGCTTGATTGCCTCATATTTATTAGATAAATTCAGATATCTTTCAGCAGATCTTTCGACTCTAAGAGTTCAAATATAAGATGATAGATGTCGATTTCTATGCTCTGTGTGCAGGTATAGTTGGCTAGGCTCTTGGCTGATAGTGGGATTTTGTGGTGTTAGAAGTATTTTAACAGTTTACAAAGCAAGGTATGTTGTGCAGACGTCAGCATATTACATTCAAATAGGCAATGGTCAATTGTTTCATTATTCATATTACAATGCCTGCAAAGAGGGGACAGGGGAATTGAACCACTTGAATTAGAAAGCTTATATGAGAATGCAAGGAAATTTAGTCCGTTTGTTCCAGAACGAATTCTATGATAAATTTTAGAAAGATACTTATTGGGAAAGGGGGAAAGGATAGGATTAATCTTATTAAAATTAATATCTGATAGCCTCCATCGGTAAATATCTCTAATTGGGATTGGTCTCCCACTTGGCTGGTCAATATTTATAGCATTTTTTACTATTTCATCAACCTGATGATTACCACTTATGACAGAGTGGCTAGGAATGTACTGACAATAAGTTTTTATGCCACTTGAAGCAAGATTATCAATAATACTGTGACAATGATAAGTGTCAATGTCCAACTTATATTGAGGAGCTGAGGCCAGCAACTCAAGGCTTGATAAAGAGTCAAAATAGATGATAATATTAATTAAATTTTCAATCAAAGATTGGTTTTGCTTAAGGTGGTCTAATGCCATGATTATGGCATTTAACTCAGCAGACATTATAGATAAATTATTAAATAATCTCTCGCCCATTGCAATTTTCAGGTGAGGAAGGAAAACACCACTTGCAACCTTCTCATTCATTTTTGACCCATCAACAAACATTTGGAAGTGATTTTTATAAGTAATTGTATTAAGTTCTGCAAATTTTTTCTGGACAAAAGCAATAGGGGTTAAATCTTTATTCCATTTTGAAAATTCAGTATTTATTATGGGAGATGACCAATTCCATGGAAGGGATTGGGGGAAAGTAGGTGCAATAGACTTTGCTGGTACAGGGAACTTCTTTTGAATATTGGCATACTCATCTGCATTACCTCTATACATGGCTGGATTTCTTAACCAATTATGTAATGTGTGTGAGCTATTTGATTCAATTTTTGTAAGATGTTTTATCAAGAGAAAACTACGTCTCTCCCTTATTGTTGTTAATCCACTCTCCATAAGCAGAAACTTGGTGCTTGTGGGTTTCCTAAGACCAAATATGAGACGTATTAAAGCATTTTGTGTTGTTTCAATTTTTTGCATCTGGGTCTTTGCACATGCACCATAGACAATGAGCCCATAGTCAATATGGGGTCTTATATGTGATTTATAAAACTGGAGTAAGGTTTTCTCCTTACAACCCCAGGGTGTGGAAAGAAGTCTTTTTAGTATATTTGCTTTTCTATAGCATTTTTTTATTGTGTTTGAAATGTGGAGGTGGAAATTAAGTTTTTGGTCAAGCATATGAGACCTAGGTAATTAATATTATTATCTTCTGGAATAGTTGTTTTATTTAGAGTTAGTTTTGCATTAACGTGGTTTCGCTTCCGGTGAAATTGGATTATTTTTGACTTGGTGGGTGCAATGGGTAAATCTGAATGTTGAGAGAATTTTTCAAACTGGAAAAGTGACTTTTGCAGATTTGACTGTGCTATCTGAAAGGTGTTGCCAGATGACCATAGCACCAGATCATCAGCATATTGTAGATTAGTGTGGGGTAGGTTCATGTCCCAGAGATATAGGGCAAAAAGGAGGCAACTGAGGACTGCTCCCTGAGGTAGGCCTTTGGATATTGTCTTTTGGGGTGAAGAGGCTGAACTAACACAAACAATGAAACTTCGCACTTCTATGAAGGATTTAATAAAGGATACTAGCTTAGGAGGTACTCCAAGGTTTGCAAGTTTATTTAAAAGGATTTGGTGGTTCACATTGTCATAAGCTCCTTCAAAATCTAGGAAAGCTGTCACTAGGATATTATTTTTTGAGAAAGATTCATTTATTGCATTTGTTAGCAAAATGAAAGCATCTGTTGAGGAGTGGTATTTCCTGAATCCAGTTTGAGTTTGTGGGATCATGTTATTTTGCTCAACAAACCAGAAGAGTCTGTGATAAATCATTTTCTCCATTATTGTCCCCATCACAGGTGTAATCATTATGGGCCTATAAGACTCAGGGTTATCTTTTGGGTTATTTTTGTTTAGGATTGGTAGGAGGAATTTCCAAATATTGGGGAACCTAGAAGATGCCCAAGCGTGATTATAACAATTTAGCAGTTCTTGTTTGTATGAAGGTATGAGATTCTTTATCCATTTAGGGTGTATATTGTCATAGCTGCTGCTAGTTTTGGACCTAATATGATGTATTGCATTATTCAATTTCTGGATTGAAAATGGATTAGTTATGTACTCGGATCCTGGGCGTGGTTGGTAACTAGGGTTCATAGGAATTGTGGACAGTTTGCTTTGATTATTTGATGTTAGTTTATTAACAAAAAGAGTTGCAAATAGATTAGCCTTTCCATTATCATTGTCATAATGTGTATTTTTATGTATAAGTTCATACAGGAGTGGGTTGGGAGAAGTCTTTTTCCCACATATGTGGCTTATGACTATATGTATAATGGGCTCATTTGTTTCTCTGGAGAGATTATTTGCAAAATTATTCCAGTATTTATATTTAGCATCTATTATAGTCCTTTTTAGATTAGATTCTGCTTGTAATTTTTTAAAATATGTAGTAGGTGTTGGTTTTTTTATGAATTCTGTCCTAGCTGCCTTTTTTATCCTCCATTTATTTAGTCACTCATTTTTCCAACATGTTTTAGGAATTTATTTGGGGAATTTTTTCTTAGGTGTTGTCCTGGGGATAGCATTATTAGCTGTATTTATTAGTAAAGATGTCAACGCTTCAGCGTGTGTGTCAACTGTTGTGTTAGAAATGCATGAACATTGGGTGAAACTTGTAATTTCATCATTTAGCTTATTTTGGAAAATAGACCAATTTGCTTTAGTGTTGATATATTTGGATGTATGAGATGAAGTTTCAGCAGGTTCATTTAGGGAGCAAACTATAGCAAAGTGGTCTGTACGTAGACTATCAATTTTATTTATGTAAATTTTATTCAAAAAATTTAAAGACACAATTTGTAGGTCAATTGTGGAGAAATTGCCACTTTTGGGGTTGAAATAAGTATTCAGGTTTGGAGGGGTAGCAACCGCTAATTCATTATTATTTGAAGTCATATGCTCAATAAATTTACCAGCTTTATTTGCTGGTTTATTCCCCCACAAAAGGCTGTGGGCATTGAAATCACCACAAATAATGATACTTTTTAACATATTAGAATTATTTATATAATTAAAGAAATTCTTGGCATCTGTAGTTTGGCCATTAGGGTTATAAAAGCTTATTATATAGGTTTTAAAATTATTCAGCCAAACACTTATTCCAATTACATCAACATCATTTTCAAAATCTGGAAAATTGATGCCACAAAATTTTATATTATTAATAACTAATAAAGCTACACCACCTCCTTTTCTCTCTGAAGATCTATCCTTTCTCAGGATAGTATATCCCAGAGACTTAATTTGTTGATTTTGGGTTAAAGGAGTTTCCTGGAGGCAAGCAATATTAATGGAATTATTATTCATAAATGATATTAGTTCATTTAGCTTATTTTCTGTGAGTGATCTTACATTCCATTGGAGTATTCATAAATGTTGTGTTGTTGATTTATTCTTCATATGACTGTGTATCAATGTTCAGCTTTCTTAAAAGTAAAGCAAGATCTTTTTTTGCTTGAATGATCATTTCATATGGGATGTAGATTTTTGACAAATATGCAATAATTTATGTTTTATGTATTTGATGTATGTTCATGTTATTAACTGAATTACAGTTTAGAATTAATAATCACATATTTGGGGATTGAATTTTTGGTAGTGCATCCTGTTTGTTGGTTAAGGGATTGATTCCTGGTAGTGTTTCTGGTTTGTTTCTTCTTGGGAGGGAGGGCCAGGCTGGCCTCATCTCATCGGACAAGGAGGCTTGTTGGCTTGGTGATTCCTTCTGATAGGGATTTGCGCTAGGGGGCTTAGAAGATGGTGTTTTATAGGGGGTGCTGGATGCACTGGGGGCATTTGACTTGGGGGTTTTGGTTGGTTTCATTACAGGCTTTATTTGGTATTGTTGGGCAGCATTTGCTTCCATTGCTGCAAAGGGGTATGGGATGGCCTTCTCTGTTGATATTTGGAGTGTTAGAGCTCTTTTCTTGTATGCAGGGCATCATGATTTATTTGTAGATTCATGTGGGCCTTTGCAATTGATACATGTAGGCTGAGTGTTGTTGCAAGTTGTCAGCTCTTTAGGATGGAAATATTTACAATTACGACACTCCTGGAGAATTTCATTGCATTTGTTTGTCGCGTGTCCCAGTTTAAAACACTTCTGACACTGGATAGGCTTAGGTTTGTATTCCTTGTGTGGTTTGATTTGCCCAAATAGGAATAATTTTTCTGGGATATCAATTTTATCCTTCAGTGTGAATAAGAAGGATCTACTAGTTTTTAGACCATTAGAGTTAGGTTTTCCAAGTTGGGTAACATCCTCTACTGGGATTGTGTTTCCAGCCCTATCTGAAAGGCCTTCTTTTAACTCCTGAGTAGATATCTCTGGGGGAACATTATAGACTATTATTTTTGTTGGTGATTGTTTTGGGTTCCAATTAGCTGCAATAATTGGGGTATTCAGAAGGGATTTAAGGTTAATTATTGTATCTGCTGATTTCTGATCTTCTACAGCTATTAGCAGAGATCAATCACGTTTAATTTTAAGAGAGAACATTTATTTTAGCAATTTAAAAATTTCAACTCTTATTGCATTGATCATTTTTATTTCAAAGGGGGTAGTGGGAGTAATTTTAATGTAAATTCTTAAGTTTTTGGAGGGATAATCTGGGGCAGGGAGAGGAGACATGCTTTTAATTTCGGAGATTTTTTTCCTTTTTTTGAAATTTCTAGAGAGAATCTCTTGAAACCTATGATAATCATTTATAGTTGCATTAGCCACTACACTTATCATTGTGCTATTTTCCAAAGTTGAGCTATCATTATAAATTTGAGATAGCGTGCTTGACCAGCGAGGATGGGTATCTTTCACTATGACACTTTCACTGGAATTTGATTTGGGATCTGGGGGGACTTTTTTTTTTGGAGGACTTCTAATCATTGCCTATTGGAAAAAGCTTAAACACAAAAATAAAACTAAAACAAGAAGGGAAAAATAGATGATCAAACCATCTGCACTATACTATGGGGAGGATAAATACCACAGTATAGCCCTGAGGATGACTTGAGCAGAATTGGTTTAGTACAACTGCAGATTAGAAGAGACAATAATCACAAGAAAATATACTTCGATTTTCTTATAAGGTTGCTGTTGTTGCTGTTGCCACTACAACAAAAATATTATTGTATAATTTTAATATACAATAATATTATTATATATTATTATTATATAATAATATTATTATAATATTATTATAGGGTAATATTATTATATTACCCTATCCCAACCTTCGAGGATGCTGTTGCTGAGATAGATGGAGCAGTTATTTTCAGCAAGTTAGATGCTCGCTCAGGCTATTGGATACTACCACTCTCTACCCAATCTTCATACCTAACAACCTTCAGCACAATATTTGGACATTACAGGTGGAAGAGATATCCTTTTGGCCTTGTGTTGGTGCAAGATGAATTCCAGAGGAAAATGGAAGAAGCATTTGAAGGTCTTAAAGGCATCAGAATACTTGTGGATGACATCTTAGTATACGGAAAATCCCATATAGAGCATGATGAAAGGCTTACTGCAGTTCTCATCAGAGCTAAAGAAACAGGAATTCGATTCAACAAAGACAAATGCGAATTTGCAAAAGATCAGGTCAAATACTTTGGACATATCATCAGCAAAGAAGGAATAAAGCCTGATCCTGAAAAAATAAAAGCGATAAGGGATATGCCGAATCCCAAGTCAAAAGAGGAGCTTCAGACGTTACTCGGAATGTTGAATTTTCTATCGAAATACATACCTGATCTATCTTCAAAGAACAAGCCATTGAGAGACCTGACAAAAGTCACAGAATTCAAGTGGGAAGCTGTCCACAAATCATCGATGGAAGAAATAAAAAGGTCCATATTAGACAGCTTATCTTTTTTTGAACATGATTGCAAAACACTGGACCCTAAGGTAGATGCATTAAAACATGGGCTGGGAGCCGAACTATCCTTGAAAGGTAAAATCTTTGGTTTTGCTTCCCGGGCACTAAGCAAGACAGAGCAGAACTATTCACAGATAGAGAAAGAGCTGCATGCCATCGTTTTTGGATGCAAACAGTTCCACCACTATATCTATGGTCGCAAAGTCTTTGTTACAACTGACCATCGCCCACTAGAGACTATCCTGTCACGCCCACTCCATGATGCACCTGCCCGGCTCCAGCGAATGATACAGATTCAGCCCTATAACTTAGAAGTCTGATACAGCCCTGGAGCAGAAATACCGATACCTCATGCGCTGTCACATATTCACTTGCCTGACACAGACACTCATTTACAGAACGACATTTAAGTTTATGTTAATACAGTGATGAAATCCTTCCCAGTGAGTGACTCTAAACTTGAGGAAATCCGGCATGAGACACGCCAAGATGCCCAACTAGCAACACTCACATCCCTTGTATATGATGGGTGGCCGTCGAAACGTCAGTCTTGCCCAATGGAAGTTTTGGCCTTCTGGAATATCCAGCACAAACTGAGCGTCCACGACGGTCTGCTATTGAAAGGCCAGCGGATCATCATACCTCACACGCTAAGAACTAACATTCTACACCAACT
This sequence comes from Artemia sp. Qi Xiang Cuo, assembly GCF_049724085.1. Taxonomy (NCBI): domain Eukaryota; kingdom Metazoa; phylum Arthropoda; class Branchiopoda; order Anostraca; family Artemiidae; genus Artemia; species Artemia sp. Qi Xiang Cuo. The sequence continues at coordinate 33,183,734 of NC_142796.1, forward strand.
CCACCACGCTCACCTGGGAATAGACAAAACTAAAATGCGCGCAAGAATGATCGTATACTGGCCAAAGATGAATGCTGATATAGAGAGGTTTGTCCAGAATTGTGAAATATGTTTGAAGTTTGCCAAGCCAAGCCAAACTTCGTCCACCATTATAGAAAAAATGAAAACCTTTTTTTCACGTTTTGGGATTCCCCAGCTCATATCCTCTGACAATGGTCCACAACTGTTCTCCCAGGAATTCAAAGATTTTGCTCAGTCCTGGGGAATCAGCTTGAAAACATCTAGCCCCATATACCCAAGATCCAATGGGCTTGTAGAAAAGTCGGTTCAAATCTGCAAGAAAATACTCACTGAAGCAAAAGAAGCTGGAACCGACCCTCATATTGCTCTTTTGGAATATAGGAATAGCCCAGTTAACAGTTATGCTTCTCCAGCCCAGGTTCTAATGAGTCGCCAACTCCAGTCAATCCTGCCATTAACGTACCAACAGCTAAAACCCAGAACTTTCCCAACAAAAGATTTCATGTAGCAGTTTTCGGTTGAACAGAATAGGCAGAAATCTTATTATGGCAAATCAGCAAAGCAACTCCCGGAAATCCAGACGGGTGAAAAAGTATTTATCCAAAAAATGGCAAATAGCTCTTGGACAAAAGCCAAAATCATTTCGCGACATGAAAATCCTAGATCCTATATTGTTGAAACCGCTGATGGATCTAGGCTGCGAAGAAACAGAACCCATATCTCTCGACGCCGTTTCCCTACCCCCACGTCACCAGGCACCCCAACAACTCGAAACGAAAACAATGACACAGCCTATCTGGACACCTCCCATGCAGCAAATCCGCACATTGATTCTTATCCAACAGAAGAAGCCCGCGAAATTGATCAGGAGTCACACAAAGAAGAGGCGCCACTGGCACAAAATTCATCACCAAACATCAGACCTGCCTCCTCGCGCCATATGGAAGTTACACCACTCCCTGTATCAGTGAACTTGCCCCGGACCCGCAGTGGCAGAGTGATCAGGCCATTAACACGGTTTGATATATAGACTTTGTTAAGTGTGAAGAAGGGAGATGTAGCATTATATATTATATTTGCTTGTACTTGCTTATGTATTATTTGTGTATGGTTTTGCTTATATTGCTTGCTTGTGCTTATTGTGCTTATTTTATTATAGGTACTTGTGTCTAAATGAAACTATTGAATCAAAGAAATCTACAGGAACTGTACATAGAATATAGCTTTCCATCCATCAAGACCATTTGATTTGATATTATGGACTACGTCCAACCAGGATTAGATGTGTATACTGTAGCCCCTCAGCTCTCTCTTATATTGATATCAAGTATGCACCAAGTATGCAACAATATCAAGTATGCACTTGTTGGAGGGAACTTTAATTTCCCTAATCTCTTGTGGAAGGAAGGGTTGCCATATAATCTTGTTACTTGTATTTCAACCACCATCAATCTCTTTATTGATTATATTTCATGATCTCTCTACTTTCTATGAAGCCAACCCATGAGTTTTTGCCCCCACCAGCAGCCAACATTATTTCACCTATTTGTTAATAATAGTGAACTGATCCAAAGGATAAACTATGTTCCACGTATCAGTAAAAGTAACCACCTTGCCTTTGAATTTGTGACTCATAGACACAAAGCAAGACACAGACATAAAAAAAGATATTTACAGACTACAAGGCAATTAAGGTTGAATTGGGTAAAATTAACTGGGAGTTGAGGCTCCAGGGCAGGATCAATGAGCAGTGGAAGAAATTTCAGGCTTTAGTCATGGAAACTTGGCAACAGAAGAAAATAGAAAATCTTATCCCATACCTAAGACCTTACCATATTTGATAGCTAGCATAAGACAGCTAAGAAACTTAAAGAAATGCCACTAGAGAAAAAAGGATAGGTCAGGTCATTATGAAAAATATGTCAAAGCCCAAAATGAATTAAGAGACCTGACCAATCAACTGTACTGTAACTTTGAGACAAGACTTGCCAACCAAAGTAAATTGAACCCTATGAAATTCTGGAAATCTGTATCTAGCAGATATCACAACTAGAGATCCATAAAACACTTAATAACAAGTGATGGAAACAATGTCACTGGCACCCAAACTACAGCTGATCTTCTGAATGAGCAATTTGCATCAGTCTTCATTAATGAGCCTGATAATGTTCCCATTCCCAACCTAAAGCACAATATGCAGAAGCAAATGAGTTATATAACCATTACTGCATCTGTGGTAAAAAAAATTGACTCAAACAATGTTCAGCATCAACAAGACTGCTGGTCCTGACAACACTCATCCCTATCTGCTAAAAGAAGCTGCAAGTGAAATTGTCCCTGCACTGGCTATACTTTTCAGCATTCCCTTGATCATAAGCAAGTCGCCTCCCAATGGAAACTAGCCTATGTCACACCTATCTCCAAAAAGGGGGATAGATGATCTATCCCCCTTTGGAAGATAGGTGTGATATAGGATAGATCCAAAGCAGAAAATTATAGACCAATGAGCCTCACATCTACTCTTGCAAAAGTCCTTGAGAGGATTGTTAATGATGCACTTCTTCAACACCTTCTTAGTAATGAAATTATCTTCAGCAGGCAGCATGGCTTTCACCCAGGAAAATCTGTAGAAACTAACCTTCTAGATACTTATGAACAGGTTAATCAGTTTCTGGAAAAAGGCCCTCCTGTTGATTTGATTCTTTTAAACCTAATCAAAGTATTTGACAAGGTCCTGCATGATTGGCTTCATTTTAAGTTAACAGCGGCAGGAATCACCCAAGAATTGGTGCATTGGCTAATGGACTTTCTGGCTGGTAGATCTCAGACTGTATAACTCTTCATAACAGATGACAAAATTAACAAATTGCAGTCCTGTAAAGTTCTAAGTAGTGTTGCCTATGGAACAGTTCTTGGACCCACATTTTTCTTTTATATATTAATGATATGATTCCCAAAGTCAGCAGCCACTTAACTCTTTATGCTAATGATTCAAAACTATTTGGTGTACCAGACAAATCATCAATACAATCTGACCTTGTACCCATATAGGCATGGGCAGACAGGTAGCTTCTCTCTTTTAATATCAAAGTATGTCACCATTCATTTTGGTCACAATAATCCTCAGCACCAGTATACTATGAATGATAACCAGACATCATCCCCCATTCCTCTTCCAATTTACACCAGTGGTAAAAATCTGGAAGTCACTATAGATAACCTTCTTAAGTTCCACAAACATTCTGGACAAACTGTTTCCAGATAAATTCAAGTCTTGGCCTTATTAAAAGAATATTTACTAGCCAATCACATGGAGTTTTCTTGAAGTTATACAAGGCAATTGTGAGACCAGTTCTTGACTATGGTACCTGCCTTTCTGGTCCTTTTTACAGAAGTGGGATACAGATGATTGACAATGTGCAAAGGAGGGCCACCAAGTCCATCTCTAGACTTGATGAGAAACCATATAGTGAAAGGCTATCTACCCTAAAATTCCCAACTTTAACCTTCCAACACAATTACAGTGACATGCTACTCATAAATAAATATGTCAACCATCCCCAAAATCAGCTGTTTACTCAGTTACCCAGAGAAAGACAAACACAAGGTCACTCTAAGAAGCTTCAGAAGCCTAGTGTTAAACTACAGAATCAGACAAGGACTGTTATAGCCAAGGGTCACTAATTATTGGAACTGTTTAAGTGAGGAGACCATGTCTTCAACATCAGCCAAAGTTTTCAAAAAGAGACTTGACAAAGAATGGAAAGCTAAAGCTTCAAGATACAACCAGTGCTGCCCACCATTTGTGTCTCATAAATAGTGATTAATTACCTTAAATTAGCTTAAATTGCAGCTTGGAGCAAATTTAAGGATTTTCCATCCTTGTAATGCTCCGTGATGACATCTAATGTTTTTTTTTTGTCGTGATTTGCTTGCTAAATTCGGGTTGTAGACTCAGCAGCTTCCCAGTTGTAGAGGAACTCCTGCTGTTGCCAATCTTTGTCAAGTCTTTGCTTGAAGGCAATCGTCGAGTCTGCAGACATGGTATCTTTAGAGAGCTGATTCCAAAAGTTGGTTATTTGTTGGCTGAAGAAATGGCTTCTCTCTTGGATAGAAGAGTGCTTCTTGAAAATTTTCATTGAATGTCCTCTTGTCACAAGGTGTTCTGGGGGAGCAAGGAGACCAGGAAGAGTATGTTTTGAAATGACTTTGTGGGTTAGAATCATGTCACCTCACTTCCTCTGGTATGTGAGAGTAGGGAGCTTCAGATGGCACAAACACTCTTTGTATGGCACTTGTTTGAGGCCATCAACCATCTTAGTTGCTCTTCTCTGTACTTTTTCTAGTATTTCCCTGTCCTTCTTAAAATAGGGGGACACCAGGGACATTCCAATCTCAAGGCGTGGACAAACCAGTGCCTTGTATAGCTTCATAAATACTTTAGGATGCCGGCTAGATATAGTTCTTTTAATAAGTCCAAGGGATTGGAAGGCAGAAGAAGATACAGATTTTGCATGGGTACTGAAACTCAGCTGATGATCAACAATGACTCCAAGATCTCTCTCGTCAGTACCTGCAGAGAGGGGGTTACCTTGGAGATGGTACTGAAGATGTGGATTATGTTTGCCAAAATGAATGACATGACATCTTTCAGCTTTAAAGGAGAGGAGCCATTTATCAGCCCAGCTTCCAAGAATATCAAGGTCTGTTTGTATAGATTGGAGATCAGATCGTATAGCAGCTTTGCCAACAAGTTTTGAGTCATCAGCATAAAGTGTGAGGAGGTTCAACAGAAGGTTTGGTGCATCATTAATATAAAAATTGAAGAGACTCGGTCCAAGGATGGTCCCCTGGGGGATGCCACTTAACACAGTTATGGATGACGATAAATGAGGATCATAGACCCTGACGGCTTGTGTTCTTTCTGATAGGAAACTCTGTATCCACTGCACAGTAACACCATCAACAGCTGCTGCCTTCAGTTTGGCAATCAGGAATTCATGACATACCCTGTCGAAAGCTTTTGAGAGGTCCAGGAGCACCATATCAACAGGAAATCCTCAATCCAGCAGATGATGTTACATACTTGTATGTCTGTATTAGGTTAGTGTCCATGGATCTACCAGATCTGAAGCCATGTTGAGAAGCAGTTAGTATGTTGTTAGTTGCAAAGTTCTGAATGAGAGCTCTATTTACAAATCTCTCGAGCACCTTTACAACTGCAGAAGTGATTGCTGATGGGACGGTAATTTTCAGCACAATCCTTGGGGCCTTTTTTGTGGATTGGCATGACATATGACGTTTTCTAATCTGTAGGTAGCTCTCCGTTTTTTAGGGACAGCTGGAAGAGTCTGCACAGAGGAAAAGCGAGGACATTTCTACACTCTTGAAGAAGCCTTGGGTGTAACCAGTCAGGTCCTTTGAACTTGTTAACATCGAGTTTATCGAGGCTAGATAAGACCATTTCTTCAGTAACTAACAGGCTAGGCATTGGGGTAGATACAGAATGTGATGGTGCTGCAGGGATGGTTGGACAAGACCGGATGGTGAAAGCGGAGGCAAACTGGACATCTAATAAATTAGCTTTATCTATCGGCGACGAGTGCGTTACCCCGCTATGTTTGAGGTCAGGAATGGTGTGACGGTTAGGACTTTTAGCAGAAACATGCCTCCAGAAGGATTTGGGGTTTGGCTTAGATATCAGTGGCAAGCTTCTCCTCATATTCAGACTTCAGTTTCCTAACTGAGTCCGAGACGAGATTCCGAGCCTTTGCATACCTTAGCCAATTTTCCTGTGTTTTTTTCTTTTTTGTACCTTTTCCAAGCTCTGGCTTTCCTATTGATAGTCCTCTTTGTATCGTCTGTGAGAAACGGAAGTGTTTTTGGTTGTCTTCGATAAATAACACGGGAGTGCTTCTTTTCTGTTGACAGGAGAGTTTCCTTGACATTCAACCATGACGTGTTGATATCAGAAATAATGAGCTCTGACCAATTAATTGATACCAATTCCCGCTGTATTTCATGATAGTCAATAAAAGTTTGAGGGCGCAAGTTAGTTTGAAGACGACTATTCATAGACAGCACAGAGAGGATAACTGAGTGGTCGCTGTTACCAACTGGAGGAAAAAATTTATTTCTGATGAGAGTCTGGGTCACTCAGAATTACAAGATCCAACAAGGAAGGGTTCTGGTCACCACGGTGCCTTGTGGGTTTTTCAACCGTTTGGTGAAGGAAATTGTCAGATAAACAAGACACAAATGGTGAATCCCCACCGCCAGATGCCGGATGACCAAGTCCATCCACCCACTCAACCGAGGGGAAATTAAAATCGCCAATTATTATCAAATCAGATGCAACCGTTTGTGATACCAAGGAAGCCATTCCATCAATAATTTTTTTAAGTGATGATTCACATTCTTCAAGACTGGGTGCGCTAGGGCTTCTGTAAATACACCCAATACAGACTTTTGTCAAGAAGATTAATATCAAGCCATACACTTTCAACCCAAGGCACATTAAAAATAGGAAGGTTGATAACACTAACCTGGAAGCCTTCTCTGACGTAGACACCGACTCCTCTTCTGCAGTTTGGCTGTCCTAGATTAGTGAAGCACTGAAATCCAGATATCTGCAGCGAACTCTCAGTAGAAGGAACTGCGGTATACTTTGGCAGAATCTCCACCAAACCGGCAATATCTGCTGCCTCTTCTTTTAAGAGCACTTGGGTTTCCAGAAGCTTGTTTGTAAGAGAGTCAACATTGCTCGAGATGACACGTAGGGTGTTATTTTTCCGAGACTTTTGTGACATGCCGTCTAGCGGCAGAGGTCCAGGAGCTGCAACTGCGATAGACACAGGTGGCATGGAAGTAAGTTCAGAAACGGCACTTACGAAACTCGAATTACTCGAGCTATCACATGACAAGAAAAGTTCACTACGTAATTGACTAAGTTCATTTTCTGTAGAGGATACGCTTATATCAACACTTGAAGTATTATGAAACAAAGAAGATAACTGCAAGAAAACAGGGCTATTTACAGCTGAGGGACAAACTGTTAGATTTCCATCGCGGACTGGTTTGAGGCTGGCTTTGGAGTTTTCCAACTGTGATGAACAGCTACGTTTTTTGACACTATTTGTCCTTTGAAGATGATGAGATCTGTTTCGCCAGCGTTTTTTCGCCTCCTTAGCTCATCTACAAGAGCTTTACGTTTGTTACGCTCTGCCTTTGAAGCATCACACGAAACTGAATGTCTTCGCGGAGTTCACGAGAATGGTTGATGATTGTCATTTTGATGTCAAAACTTGGTACAGAGAAGAGGATAGGAGGCGGGCGCACACTTGCAGACTGTGGGTTTGCAGGGGTGGGTGGTCTTCTCACATTTGTAATACGTATGTACTGAAGTTTATACTTCTGGCTGAGGTACGACTGGATGTAGAGCTGTTCGTCAGGTTGTGATGGGATACCATACACAACTATATTAAGAGCTCTGCGCTGCCTATCCTGCTCTTCAGCAAAAAGGCGCTGGACCTCACTGTCAAGATGTTGAGAAAAATCATTTTTTATGCTAGCAGTCTCTTGTTGAACAAGGGTCTGAATCTCAGCACGCACATCAGAGATTGAGCATTTATTGGTGACCTGATGTTCAAGAGCGGACACCTGTCCTTTAATATCAATGATTGACTTTGAAATTTCAGCTTTCAATGTAGTTTCAAGCTTTCTTACTGAGGACTGCACGATATCTTGTATAACAGTCTGGGACGGGATTTTGTCAATGATGTTGCTCTTCATATTGTTTATTGTAGCTTCTAAGATACTCTCTATGCTAGGGTTCTGACTAGAACTGCTTGGAGTCGTACCGGAGTGTTTACAGATCGGAAATTTTATGCAAACTTCGACCTGTCGAGAGATTTTTGTGATCAATACATATTCGGGCTCAGGCATATCCATACAGTCAATACATATCCGACCTCTCACATCCATCACAGAGAATTGCAGAAGAGTCATCATCAAGATCCGTCTCACACGCCAAACACTTATCACATCCTTTTTTTGGGCTGATATGAATTCTTTTTGAACCCCCTCTAGGTGTCGTGTCCGTATTATGAGTCGGTTGTTTCAGCGGCATTATTTGGTCAGTATTAATGTATCCTTTTTTTCACTGATTTTTTCTGAACAGACTGGTCACTTTTCACAGTGTTTAAAAGTTCTGCCTGCAGAATTTGTTAAATTTATTCAATTGCACTTAATTTTCAACCACATTGTATAGCATCATTGTCATAACTGATTGATGAAGCAAAAAATTAACTTACTTCAAAGTCCATGTAAGTCAAATAAAACACTTAGAAGGGCAACTTTAAATGTCACTGTAGGTTAAAATACTTATAAAATATCACAAAATATGTAGGAAAATGTCTTTAACATATAAATTGGGCTTATAATCCTTTTTTCAACTTAATCAGGGAACAAACCAAACAGGTTCAGGCTATATGCTAGGCCTATCAAAGCTAGGCTACTACCTGAAAGAAGATCTTCAATTTGGTAGGCTATTAAGTATAGGCTAATTGTTGATATTTTTTGTTGCTAGTTGTTTGTGTAAACAATGATGATTATGATGGCACTATGAATCATCTGTTGAAGAAAAGAGCTGTCCACAACGCTATCTATCCATTTAGAATAGTTAGAATAACTATCCAGTTAGAATTAAGTCTAGTTTAATAGATGGCAGAACACTATGGCAAATGAGGTACCCTATATCCGGGCAATGGATAAATATTTTATTTTCCAGTCAATTTCTTATGATAGATAAGACTTTTCTGAACACATTGATATAACTTTATATATAAATAGAATACTTGGTCACACCAAAAAAGCAATGATTTTGTATTATTAAAATTTTAGCCTCTGGGCCAATACTTCATCACTGGATAGTGATGAAAATTAATTAGATATATTAAAATAATCCTGTTACATTGAAACACCTAATAAAAGCCCACATTATCTAAGCCTTATGGTGAGGGAAAAGACTAAAAAGATGCAAACAGAGTATGATTTGGTAAGCAATATACTGATTATTCAAAACTATTACTTTACTAGTAACAGTTTTACTACTTTACTATTACTTTACTTTAAAAAATTTACTAGTTATTCAAAACTAGATGCAAAATTTGGCAAATTATGCTTGCTGCAAGATCTGCTGAAATAGCAGATTTCATAATGTAAAAATATTCCCAAGCATGCAGGTGATCATGAAGGTTTATTTAGTATTTATTGTTTTTTTTATGATTTGTTGAATTTCACATGTGAACTGAGTATACATTTTTAACGCAACAAGAGCTAGTGGTCTTTCTATTCTCTTCTTACTTTTTATTTATCTGCCTGAAAGTTGCTCTATTCTAGACATTTTCTCTCCTTCCTAGATGATAATTGTGCATTGTGGGTCAGTAATCTACAAGACATTTTTTTAGGTGGAAAGGGGGAAGCTTCAAAGCATTATGTCTCTAATAACACTTGACTAACATGTGACTAATATGCATTGATTGGGAATGAGCAGATCTGCATTAACATTGTTGTTCTGGTTTTGATAGATTTTTTTTTATATAAATTCAACTAGTAATCTAATTTTGGAATAAATCATGATCATAAACTTATGTACTATGAAATTTAAATAAGGCCCAGAATAGTCCTATTTTTTTCTTCTTCATCTACCAGCTCTGTGAAAAGAAAAATAATGATCTGAACCTGGCTGATTACTGATCAGCATGACAGTGAATAAAACAAAAATCTTATCACAGCTCTACCAGTAGTCTCTTGTGTCCCTTAATTTCCCTTACATTACAGCTTGGAGCAAGTTAAGGATTTCAATCCTTGTTATGCTCTGTGCTGAAATCTGTGGGAATAATTTTCTTGTCTGGCTGCTTATTACTTCCTGGTTGAGAATACCCTTTCCCTAGCTACAAGAGCTGCTGATTAAATTCTTTCTTTAATCACAAGCTGCTGGTTCCCTGTGAGATCCATCATCAAAAATTGTCATTGGCAAACTTGCCAGGCTGACAATATGTGACAAGTGGAAAAGCAATATCCATCAATAGAAAACACTTACCAAAATTTTTTGGAAACTGCTTTAAAACAATCATAAACCAGACCCCGGCGCCGCGCCGATGCGGGAAGACCGGCGGCGGCGGGGCAAAAAACAGTACGCCGCACCGACGGTAAGTTGTCGGCGGCGCGCGCCGCCGGCGTGATCAATGTTGACCGCAAACATTAATGTTTTCATCAGTCGTTCTCAAATCACATGCTTAAATTTACAACAGATTCGAGACTATTCATTAGTTCAAAAATTCACAAGTTGCTGGCTGGAAACTGGTCTTCTTTGTTATTCATCAAGAGAAGTAGAAATGTGGTAGAAACGAAATGGTTGTGACGTTTCAGAACCCTTCCATAATACGAGTAGTTGAATTATCTATTAGTTATGTATTCTTAACATAAATAATTATCAAAATCAGTAGTTTTTTTCATCAAGCATTACTGCATATACAACTTCAAATACCGTATCACAAAATTCGTCAGTTATCTGGGTAAAAACTTTGAATGTAACTTTGAACTTAGAAGCTTAGTTTTTTCATAATGCCCTTTGCCTAAATCTGTTTTGTCCCCTTTAAAACAGTTGGAATGGTCGACTTTGATATTGATTGTTTTTTTTTTGCTCTTTTGGATTCTTAAAAAGACTTCTTGTCTTAAAAACTGATTTTTAATTACAATAAAAAAAAAAATGCATTTTAAAGTTTTTTGGCTTCTTTATAGAATATATGTCATGTAGGCTAAGGCTGAACTGCTGCTTTTTTATTGCTTTTGGCTGCTCTTTTGGATATTATTTGGATAGAACAAAAATATAAAAATAAGGCAGCATCATTCAGCCAGGGGGGGGGGGCAAGAGCCCCCCCATATGGGCGCCCATGTCAATGCATAGCATAAGAGATATTAGCTTTCATTAGAATATTTGGCACAGTCCAAGGACTCGGATTTACTTTGGTTACATCGAGTTTTAGCGTTGCAAGTTAAATTAACTCTTTATTCCAAGATAACACAACGTATCTTAGAGATTTGGCATTACTAACGTGAAAAAAGCTGGAAAGTTGTACTGCCAAGGCCATTCCATGCTTCTAATATTTGAAATTGATGCTAGAAAACGTCAATGTTGAAAAACTATTCTTTAAGAAGCCGTCATTTCTCGCCGTTTATGTTTTTTATTAGCTACTACTACTAACAAATCACCGCAGCACCAAGCCGGTTATGGATTTAGAGGGAGAAGCTTCGTATGGATTCAGAAAAGTGTTTTATCTTCAATAGTGCTGAAGTCATCCTGTGGATCTCCTTTAATCACGGGTCTAATTTGAGCATTTCGGGATAGGGGGGAGGTCCAAATCCAGGGGGTCTGGCGATATGGAATACCCATCAGGAAAAGGGGGGTTCCAGGGGGCACCCCCTAGAAAGTTTTTGAAAACCCCAACCCTAAATTTGTTATAAGTTGTCTGAAAACTTATTTTAGGAAATTATTTTATAACGTATACCGAACACAAAACCGTAAAAAATCAAAAGCGGCATCAAGGTCGGATCCAGGATTTTGTTTTCGGGGAGGGGGGGGGGTTACTACATTCTTGACTCAGTTTCAGCGCCCGTTTGGTGGTGGAGATTCGCTTCGGATTCTGAGCGTCTGGCGTGCTGCTGGTTCCCTGTGAAATCCATCATCAAAAATTGTCATTGGCAAACTTGCCAGGCTGACAATATGTGACAAGTGGAAAAGCAATATCCATCAATAGAAAACACTTACCAAATTTTTTTGGAAACTGCTTTAAAACAATCATAAACTAGACCCCGGCGCCGCGCCGATGAGGGAAGACCGGCGGCGGCAGGGCCAAAAACAGCACGCCGCGCCGCCGGTAAGATGTCGGCGGCGCGCGCCGCCGGCGTGATCAATGTTGACCGCAAACTTTAATGTTTTCATGAGTCTTACTCAAATCACAGCTTATATTTACAACATATTCGAGCCTATTCATGAGTTCAAAAATTCACAAGTCGCTGGCTGGAAACTGGTCTTCTTTGTTATTCATCAAGAGAAGTAGAAATGTGGTAGAAACGAAATGGTTGTGGCGTTTCAGAACCCTTCCATAATACGAGTAGTTGAATTATCTATTAGTTATGTATTCTTAACCTAAATAATTATCAAAATCAGTAGTTTTTTTCATCGAGCATTACTGCATATACAATTTCAAATACCGTATCACAAAATTTTTTATTTGTCTGGGTAAAAACTTTTAATATAACTTTGAACTTACAAGCTTAGTTTTGTAATAATGCCCTTTGCCTATATTTGTTTTGTCCACTTTAAAACATTTTGAATGGTCGGCTTTGATATTTATTGTTTTTTTTTTTTTTGCTCTTTTGGATTCTTAAAAAGACTTCTTGTCTTAAAAACTGGTTTTTAATTACAATTAAAAAAAATGTATTTTAAAGTTTTTTGGCTTCTTTATAGAATATGTGTCATGTAGGCTAAGGCTGAACTGCTGCTTTTTTATTGCTTTTGGCTGCTCTTTTGGATATTATTGGATAGAACAAAATATAAAAATAAGGCAGCATCATTCAGCCAGGGGGGCAAGAGCCCCCCCCCTGCCCCCATATGGGCGCCCATGTCAATGCATAGCATAAGAGATATTATCCTAGCTTTCATTAGAATATTTGGCACAGTCCAAGGACTCGGATTTACTTTGGATACATTGAGTTTTAGCGTTGCAAGTTAAATTAATTCTTTATTCCAAGATAACACAACGTATCTTAGAGATTTGGCATTACTAACGTGAAAAAAGGTGGAAAGTTGTACTGCCAAGGCCATTCCATGCTTCTAATATTTGAAATTGATGCTAGAAAACGTCAATGTTGAAAATCTATTCTTTAAGAAGCCGTCATTTCTCGCCGTTTATGTTTTTTATTAGCTACTACTACTAACAAATCACCGCAGCACCAAGCCGGTTATGGATTTAGAGGGAGAAGCTTCGTATGGATTCAGAAAAGTGTTTTATCTTCAATAGTGCTGAAGTCATCCTGTGGATCTCCTTTAATCACGGGTCTAATTTGAGCATTTCGGGATAGGGGGGAGGTCCAAATCCCGGGGGTCTGGCGATACGGAATACCCATCAGGAAAAGGGGGGTTCCAGGGGGCACCCCCTAGAAAGTTTTTGAAAACCCCAACCCTAAATTTGTTATAAGTTGTCTGAAAACTTATTTTAGGAAATTATTTTATAACGTATACCGAACACAAAACCGTAAAAAATCAAAAGCGGCATCAAGGTCGGATCCAGGATTTTGTTTTCGGGGAGGGGGGGTTACTAATTTGACTCAGTTTCAGCGCCCGTTTGGTGGTGGAGATTCGCTTCGGATTCTGAGCGTCTGGCGTGCTGCTGGTTCCCTGTGAAATCCATCATCAAAAATTGTCATTGGCAAACTTGCCAGGCTGACAATATGTGACAAGTGGAAAAGCAATATCCATCAATAGAAAACACTTACCAAATTTTTTTGGAAACTGCTTTAAAACAATCATAAACTAGACCCCGGCGCCGCGCCGATGAGGGA
>NC_142796.1:33497880-33610380 GCF_049724085.1 Artemia sp. Qi Xiang Cuo
ACACACAAAAACTTACACACACAAAAAAAATAACACACAAACAAAAAAAAACACACACACACACAAAATAAAACACACACAAAAAATCACACACACACAAAAAAAATTACACACACACACACAAAAACTTACACACACACACACACAAACTAACACACATACACACAAACTTACACACAAACACAAACAAAAAAACAAACAAAAAAAATTACACACACACACAAAAACAAACACAACAACAAAAAAATACACAAAAACACAAAATTAAACACACACACACACACACAAACCTACACACACACACACACACAAAAACAAACACACGCACAAAAAAACATACACACACAAAAAAAATAACACACACACACTAAAAAACAAACACACACACAAAAACTTACACACACAAAAGAACGTACACAAACACACAAAAAAAAATTTCACACACACACAAAAAAAATTACACACACACAAACAAACCTACACACACAAAAAAACTTACACACACAAAAAAACTAACAAAAACACAAAATATAACACACACACAAAAAAATATACACACACAAAAAAAATTACACACACACACACACAAAAACTTACACACAAAAAAAAAAAAAAAACAAAAACACAGACTTACACACAAAAAAAAAATAAAACAAATAAAATAATAAACAAACACAAAAAAAAATACAAACACACACACACACACAAAAAAAAAATAAACCTCACAAAAAACTAACACACACACAAAAACTTACACACACACACACAAAAAAAAACAAAAAAAAAAACACACACACAAAAAAACTTACACACACACAAAAACATACACACACACAAAAACATACACACACACAAAAACTTACACACACACACAATCTTACACAAAAACAAACTGTTAAAAACACACAAATAATGAAAGACACACACAAATATACACACAAAAAATTACACACACAAAAAAAACTTACACACACACACAAAATCATACAAACACACGAAAAAATAAACACACAAAAAATAACACACACACGCAAAAAAATAAACACACACAAAAACTGACACACAAACACAAACTAAAACAAATAAAAAAAATTAAACAAAAACAAAAAGTACACACACACACACACACACACAAACATACACACACAAAAAAAAACATACACACACACACAAAAACTTACACACACAAAAACTAACACACACACAAAAAGTTACACACACACACAAAAACTTACACACACAAAAACTTACACACACACAAAAACTTACAGACACACAAAAACTTACACAAACACAATAACTTACACACACACACAAAAACTTACACACACACACAAAAATTTACACACACACAAAAACTTACACACACAAAAACTTACACACACACAAAAAAAAGTACACACACACAAAAATTACACACAAAACTAACACACACACAAAAACTTACACTTAAACAAAAAATGAAACACACACAAAAAATAACACACACAAAAAAAATTACACACACACACAAACTTACACACACAAAAAAAAACACACACAAAAAAACTTACACACACACACAAAAAATTAAACACACACAAAAACTAACAAAAACATACAAAAAATTACAATCACACACAAAATAACACACACACACACACTAACACACACACACAAATACAAACACAAACACACAAATACACACACACACACACACACACACACACACACACACAACAACATACAGACACACAAAAAATTACACAAAAAAAAAAAAATAAAAAAAAAAAAAAAATTACAAAAACACAAAAACTTACACTCACACAAAAACTTACACACACACACACACAAAACTTACACACACACAAATACTTACACATACAAAAAAACTTACACACACAAAAAAACTTACACACACACACACACAAAAACTCACACACACACAAAAACTTAAACAAACAAAAACTTACACACACACAAAAAAAAACACACACACAAAAACTTACACACACACACAAAAACTTACACACACACAAAAACTTACAGACATAAAAAAACTAACAAACACACGAAAACTTACACCCATACAAAAACTTTCACACACACAAAACTTACACACACACACACAAAAAAAAACTAACACACACACACACAAACTAAAACACACACAAACAAACTAACACACACGCAAACTAACACACACACAAAAAGTTACACACACACACAAAAACTTACACAGACAAAAACTTACACAAACACAAAAAATTACACACACACAAAAAATTACAAAAACACAATAAATAACACACACACAAAAACTTACACACACACACAAAAACTTACACACACACAAAAACTTACACACACACTCACACACATACTTACACACACACACACACACACAACAACTTACAGACACACAAAAACTTACACACACAAAAAAAAACTTACACACACACAAAAATTACACACACACAAAAACTTACACGCACACAAAAACTTACACACACACACACACAAAAACTTACACACACAAAAAAACTTACAAATACAAAAAAAATTACACACACACACAAAAAATTAAACACACACAAAAAATTACACAAACAAAAAATTACACACACACAAAAAAAATAAAACACACAAAAAAAATAAAACACAAACAAAAAAAATAACACACACACAAAAAATAACACACATAAAAAAACTTACACACACAAAAAAAGGAACACACATACAAAACTTACACACACACAAAAAAAAAAAAAACAAACTCAAACAAAAAAACACACCCAAAAAAAAAAAGACACACACAAAAAAAAACATACACACACATAAACTAACACACACAAACAAAGAAACACACACCAAAAAAAAAATGCACACACAAAAAATCACACACACACAAAAACTTACAAACACAAAAAATCTAACAGACACACAAAAAATTACACACACACACAAATCATTAAACAAACACACAAAAACTAACACAAACACAAAAACTTACACACACACAAACTTACACACACACACAAAAAATTACACACACACAAAAAATAACACCCAAAACTAACACACACACAAAAACTTACACGTACACAAAAACTAACACACACAAAAAAACTTACACACACACAAAAACTTACACACACACAAAAACTTACACACACAAAAACTTATACACACATAAAAACTTACACACACACAAAACTTACACACACAAAAAACTTACACACACAAACAAAAACTTACACTCACACAAAAACTTACACACACAAAAAAAATTAGACACACAAAAAAAATAACACACACACACACACACACACTTACACACACACACACACACACACACACACACACAAAAACTTACACACACACAAAAACTTACACACACATACAAAACTTACACACACAATAAAATTACACACACACAAAAACTTACACGCACACAAAAACTTACACACACACACACAAAAACTTACACACACACAAAGACTTACACACACACAAAAACTTACACACACACAAAAAATTACACACACTCACACAAACTGACACACACACAAAAACTTACACACACACACAAAAACTTACACACACACACACACAAAAACTTACACACACACACACACACACACACACACAAACATACAGACATACACAAAAAATTAAAAACACACCCAAACTTACACACACACACAAAAAAGTACACACACACAAAAAAACTTACACACACACAAAAACAAAAGCAAACCAAAAAAATTACACACACACACACACAACTTACACTACACACGCACAAACCAAATTACACACAAACAAAAAATTACACACACACAAAAAAATACACACACACAAAAAATTTCAAACAAAAAAGAAAGTACACACACACACACAAAAAACTTTCACACACACAAACAAAAGCATACACACACACACAAAAACTAACATACACACACAAACTTACACATACATAAAAAATAACACACACAAAAAAACTTACACACACACAAACACTCACACACACAAAAACATACACACACACACACACACACACACAAAACTTACACACACACACAAAACTTACACACACACAAAGACTTACACACACACACAAACTTACACACATAAAAACTTACACACACACAAACAAACTTACACACACACACACACAAAAACTTACACTCACAAAAAACTTACACACACACAAAAACTTACACACACACACAAACTTACACAAACACAAAAACTTACACCCACACACAAAAACTTACACACACACAGAAACTTACACACACACACACAAAAACTTAAAAAAAATCAGAAAAAAACACAAAAACAAAAAATAACACAAACAAACAAACTTACACACACAAAAAAACTTACACACACACACACAAAAAAACTTACAAACACACAAAAACAAAAACACACAAAAAAAAAAAAAAACACAACAACATACATACACAAACAAAAACTAACACACACACAAACAATAACACACAATCAAACTTAAACAAACACACAAAAAAATACACACACACAAAAACAAAAACGAACAAAAAATATTACACAGACAAACAAAGATACACACACACAAAACTAAAACACACACACACACACAAACAAACACACACACACAAAAACTTACACCCACACACAAAAACTTACACACACAAAAACTTAAACACACACAAAAATTAACACACAAACACAAAAAAACTAACACACAAACAAAAACTTACACACACAAAAACTAACACACACACAACAACTTACCCACCCACACAAAAACTTACACACACACACAAACTTACACACACAAAAACTTACACACACACGCAAAAAATTACACACACACAAAAACTTACACACACACACACACAAAACTTACACACACACAAAAACTTACACACACACAAAAAATAACACACACACAAAAACTAACACACACAAACACACACACACACACACACACACACACAAACTTAGACACACACACAAACACTTACACACACAAAAAATTACACACACACACAAACTTACACACACACACAAAAACTTACACAGACAAAAACTTACACACACACAAAAAATTATACACACACAAAAAATTAAACAAACACATTAAATAACACACACACAAAAAATAAAACACACACAAAAATAAATACAAACACAAAAAAAAAAACACACACAAAAACTAAGACACGCACAAAAAAAATTACACACAAACAAAAAATTAAACCCAAAAATTACACACACAAAAAAAATTAAACGTACACAAAAAATTACACACAAAAAAAAACTTACACACACACTAAAAATTACACACACACAAAAAATTACACACACAAAAAATAACACACCCATAAAAAATTACACACACACACAAAAACTTACACACACACAAAAAACTTACACACACAAAAAAAAAATTACACGCACACAAAAACTAACACACACACACAAACTAACACACACACAAAAAATTACACACAAACACACACATACTTACAAACACACACAAACACACACACACACACACAAAAAAAAACACACACACAAAAACTTACACACACAAAAAAAAAACTTAAACACACAAAAAAATTACACACACACAAAAACTTTCACGCACACAAAAACTTACACACACACACACACAAAAACTAACACACACAAAAAAACTAACACACACACAAAAACTAACACACACACAAAAACTTACACACACACACAAAAACTTACACACACAAAAAAACTTACACACACACAAAAACTTACACACACACACATAAACTTACACACAAACACAAAAAAACTTACACACACACACAAAAACTTACACAAACACAAAAAATAACACACACACACAAAAAAATACACACACACAAAAAAAATAAAACACACAAACAAACTAACACACACACAAAAACTTACACACACACACACACAAACTTACACACACACAAACACAAAAGATTACACACGCACATAAAAACTAACACACACACAAAAACTACCACACACACACGAAAAAACAAAAACACAGAAAAAAAAATACACACACATAAGAACTTACACACACACACACAAAAAACTTTCACACACACACAAAAAAACATACACACACACAAAAACTAATAACCCCAAAAACTATTAAAAATCAATACAATAATACACACACACAAATATAAAACAAACACACAAAAATACACACACAAAAAATAATACACACACACACACACACAAAAACATACACACACACACAAAACTAACAAAACAAAACAAACTTACACACACACACACAAAAATACACACATAAAAACTTACACACACACAAAAACAATTACACACACACACACACACACAAACAAAAACAAACACTCACAAAAAACATACACACACACAAAAACTTACACACACACAAACTTACACAAAAACAAAAACTTACACCCACACACAAAAACTTACACACACACAAAAACTTACACACACAAAAAAACTAACACAAACAAAAAAAATTACACACACACAAAAAATAACACACACAAAAAAACTTACACACACACAAAACCTTGCAAACACAAAAAAACATACACGCACAAAAAATAACAAATAAACAGCAATTTACCCACACACAAAACAACTTACAAACACACGCAAACTTACACACACAAAAACTTACACACACACACAAAAAATTACACACACACAAAAACTTACACACACACAAAAACTTAAAAAAAAAAAAAACTTACACACACACAAAACATACACACACACACACACACACAAAAATAAACACAAACAAACCAACATACACACATGAAAAAACAAATACACACACAAAAAATTACACACACACAAAAAGAAAAAAAAACACAAAAAAACTAAGACACACAAAAACTTACACACACAAAAACTTACAGACACACAAAAACTTACACAAACACAATAACTTACACACACACACAAAAACTTACACACACACACAAAAATTTACACACACACAAAAACTTACACACACAAAAACTTACACACACACAAAAAAAAGTACACACACACAAAAATTACACCCAAAACTTACACACACACAAAAACTTACACGTACACAAAAACTTACACACACAAAAAAACTTACACACACACAAAAACTTACACACACACACAAACTTACACACACAAAAACTTACACACACAAAAAAACTTACACACACACACAAAAACTTACATACACACACACACAAAAACTTACACCCACACACAAAAACTAAAACACACACAAAAACTTACACAAACACAAAAACTTACACACACAAGAAAACTTACACACACACACACACACACACACACACATACACACACACACACACACACACAAAAACTTAAAGACACACAAAAAATTAAACACAAAAAAAAAAATTACACACACACAAAAACTTACACACACAAAAAAACTTAAACACACACAAAAACATACACACACACACACAAAAACTTACACAAACACAAAAACTTACACAAACAAAAAAACTTACACACACACACAAAAACTTACAAACACACACAAAAAAACTAACAAAAACACAAAAACTTACACACACAAAAAATTACACACACAAACAAAAAATTACACACACACAAAAAAATACACACACACACAAAAACTTACAAACACACAAAAACTTACACACACAAAAAAACTCACATACACACAAAAACTTACACACACACAAAAAATTAAACAAACACAAAACTTACACACACACACACAAACACAAACTTACACACACAAACAAAAACTTACACACACACAAAAACTTACGCACACACAGAAACTTACACAGACACAAAAAATTAAACACACAGACAAAAAATTACACAGACAAAAATTTACACACACACACAAACTTACAAAAACACAAAAACTAACACACACACATAAAAACTTACACACACAAAAAAACTTAAAAACACACAAAAACTTAAACAAACACAAAAACTTACAAACACAAACAAAAAATAACACACACACACACAAAAACTTACACACACACAAAAACTTACACACACAAAAAACTTACACACAAACAAAAACTTACACGTACACAAAAACTTACACACACACAAAAACTGACACACACACAAAAACTTACACACACACAAAAACTTACACAAACAAAAACTTATACACACATAAAAACTTACACACACAATAAAAATTAAACACACACAAAAAAATTACACACACATACAAAAAAACACACGCAAAAACAAAATTAAACGCACACACAAAATAACACACACACAAAAAATTACACACAAACACACACATACATAAACACTCACAAAAAAACGAAAACACACAATCACAAACACACACACACACAAACACAAACACACACACACACACACAAACACTTACACACACACACACACACACTGACACACACACACAAAAACTTACACACACACAAAAACTTACACACACACACACACAAAAAAACTTACACACACACACAAAAACTTACACGCACAAAAAAACTTACACACACACAAAAACTTACACACACACACAAAAACTTACACACACACACAAAAATATAAACACACACACAAACATACACACACAAAACTTACACACACACAAACAAAAAAACACAAAATTACACAAACACAAAAAACTTACACACACACACAAGCTTACACACACACAAAAACTTACACACACACAAAAACATACACACACAAAAATAATCTTACACACACACAAAAACATACACACACACAAAAAACTTACACACACACAAAAACTTACACACACATAAAAACTGACACAAAAACACGAACTAACACACACACATAAATTTACACACACACACACAAAAACTTACACACATACAAAAGCATAGACAAACAAAAAAACTTACACACAAAAAAAAACTTACACACACAAAAACTTACACACACACAAAAACTTACACACACACAAAAACTTACACACACATACAAAACTTACACACACACAAAAAATTACACACACACAAAAACTTACACACACAAAAAACTTACACACACACACACACACACAAACTTACACACACACACAAAAACTTACACACACACACAAAAACTTACACACACACAAAAACTTACAAACACACAAAAACTTACACACACACACAAAAACTTACACACACACAAAAACTTACACAAACACAAAAACTTACACACACACAAAAACTTACACACACACAAAAACTAACACACACACACACACAAAAACTTACACACACACAAAAAAACTCACACAAATAAAAATACACACAGACAAAAACTTACACACAAAAACTTATACACACACAAAAACTTACACACACACAAAAACTTACACACACACAAAAACTTACACACACAAAAAAACTTACATACACACAAAAACTTACAAAAACACAAAAAACTTACACACACAAAACAACTTACACACACAAAACAACTTACACACACAAAAAGAATTACACACACACAAAAACTTACACACACACAAAAACTTACACACACACACACACACACACACAAACTTACAAACACACAAAAACTTACACACACACACACACACACACTTACACACACACACAAAAACTTACACACAGACACAAAAACTTACACTCACACACAAACTTACACACACACACACAATTAAACACACAAACACAAAAACTTACCCACACACAAAAAATTACACACACACACAAAAGAACTTACACACACACAAAACTTACACACACACAAAAAACAACAACTAAAAAAAAAAATAAAACTTAAAAAAACACTTACACAAAAACAACATATTACACACACACAAAAAATTACGCAGACACGCAAAATAACACACACACAAACAAATACATCCAAACAAACAAACACACACACAAAAACTTACACACACACAAAAAACTTAAACACACATAAAAAAACTAAAAAACACACAAAAACTTACACTCACACACACAAACTGACACACACACAAAAACTTACACACACACACACACACACATACTAACACACACACACACACACACACACAACAACTTACAGACACACAAAAACTTACACACACACAAAAAACTTACACACACAAAAAATTACACACACACAAAAAATTACACGCACACAAAAAATTACACACACACACACAAAAACTTACAAAGACAAAAAAACTTACACACACACAAAAAAATAAAAACACACAAAAACAAACACACACACACAAAAAAAAAAAAAAAAAAAAAAACTTACACAAAAAAAAAAAAAAACACACACAAACAAATAAATAAAAAAAAAAATAAAATTACACACAAAATCATTAAATAGCACCAACAAAATCTATTAAACAATTAAATAAAATTAAAAGAAAAAGATATCTAAAAACACTACAAAACTTACACACACACAACAAATACACACACACACACACACAAAATTACACACACACACAAAACGTTAGAAACTTGCAAAAAAAATTACACACACAATAACTTACACACACAAAAAAACTTACACACACACACAAAAACTTACACACACATAAAAACTTAAACACACACAAAAACTTACACACACACAAAATCTTACACACACACAATAACTTACACACTCACAAAAACTTACACACACACAAAAACTTACACACACACTAAAAAACTTACAAACACAAAAAAACTTACACACACACACACACACACACACACACACACACACACACACACACACAAAACTTACAGACACACAAAAACTTACACACACACAAAAAAACTTACACACACAAAAAAAATTAAACACACATAAAAAATTACACACACACAAAAACTTACACACACACACAAAAACTTACACACACAAAAAAACTGACACACACACAAAAACTTACACACACACAAAAACTTACACAAACACAAAAAAACTTACACACACACAAAAACTTACACACACAAAAACTTAAACACACACACAAAAAAATCCACACACACACAAACTTACACACAAACACAAAAACTTACACATACACAAAAACTTACACATATACAAAAGCTTACACACAAACAAAAACTTACACACAAAAAAAAAATTACACACTCACAAAAAAAAACACACACACAAAAACTTACACACACACACAAAATATTACAAAAACACAAAATTACACACACACAAAAAGTTAAACACACACAAAATAAATTACACACACAAAAACTTAAACACACAAAAAAACTAACACACACAAAAAAAAAAACACACACACAATAAACTAAAACACACACAAAAAAAAATACACACACACACACAAAAAAACTTACACACACAAAAAAACTTACACACCCAAAACTTACACACACACACAAACTTACACGTACACAAAAAAACTTACACACACAGAAAAACTTACACACACACACAAAAACTTACACACACACAAAAACTTACACACACAAAAACTTACACACACACACAAAAACTTACACACAAACAAAAAAACTTACACACACAAAAACTTACACACACAAAAACTTACACACACACAAAAAAACTTACACACACAAAAACTTACACACACACAAAAACTTACACACACAAAAACTAAAACACACACAATAACTTACACACACACACACAAAATTACACACACGCAAACAAAAAATAACACATACACAAAAAATTACACCCAAAACTTACACACACACAAAAACTTACACATACACAAAAAAACTTTCAAAAAAACAAAAAATTACACACACAAAAAAACATTCACCCACATAAAAACTTACAATAAAATAAAAACTTACACAAACACAAAAAATTACACACACACACAAAAACTAACACATACACACTAAAACATACACGCAAACAAAAACTTACACACACACAAAAACTTACACACACACACACACATACTTACACACACACACACACACAGACACACACACAACAACTAACAGACACACAAAAACTTACACACACAAAAAAAACTTACACACACACACAAAAAAATTACACACACACAAAAAATTACACCCAAAACTTACACAAACACAAAAATTTACACAAACACAATTACTTACACACACACAAATTCATACACACACACATAAACTTAAACATACACACAAACTTACACACACAAAAAAACTTACACACACACAAAATCATACACACACACAAAAAACTTACACACACACACACAAAAAAAATAACAAAAAAAAACACTTAAAAAAAAACAAAAAATTACACACAAACACACACATAATTACACACACACACACACACACACACACACACACACAACAACATATACACACACAGAATATTACACACACAAAAAAAAACATACAAAAACAATAAAAGAAAACACAAAAACAACATTACACGCACACATAAATAATTACACACACACACAAAAACTTACACACAACACACATACTTACACACACACAAAAAAAACTTACACACACAAAAAAAATTACACCCACACACAACAACTTATGCACACACAAAAACTTACATACGCACAAAAACTTACACACACACAAAAACATACACACACACACACACACAAACTTACATACACACACACAAAATAACACCCACACACAAAAAATTACACACACAAAAACTTACACACACACAAAAAGTTACACACACACATAAAAACTTAGACACACAAAAACTTACACACACAAAAAAACTTACACACACACAAAAACTTACACACACACAAAAACTTACACACACACAAAAACTTACACACACACACAAAAACTTACACACACACAAAAACTTACACACACAAAAACTTACACACACACACAAAAAATTACAAACACAAAAAAACTTACAAACAAAACTTACAAACACACAAAAACTTACACGTACACAAAAACTTACACACACAAAAAAACTTACACGCACACACAAACTTACACACACAAAAACATAAACACACACAAACTAACACACACAGAAAAACTTACACACACACAAAAACTTACACACACACAAAAAACTTACACACACACACAAAAATTTACACACACACAGAAAATTACACACACACAAAAAAAATTAAAAACACACAAAAACTTACACACACACACACACACACAAAAACAAAAAAAAACCCACAAAAAAAAAAACAAAAAAAAACACAAAAAAAAAAACAAAAAAAAAAACAAAAACAAAAACACACACAAAAAAAAAATAAAAAAAAAAAACAAAAACAAACACACAAACAAAAAAACAAATATATACACACACACAAAAAAACACACATATACAAAAACACATACATACACACACACACACACACACACACACACACACACACACACACACACACACACACACACACACACACACACACACACACACACACACACACACACACACACACACACACACACACACACACACACACACACACACACACACACACACACACACACACACACACACACACACACACACACACACACACACACACACACACACACACACACACACACACACACACACACACACAAACACACACACACACACACCCAAACACACAAAAAAAAAAACGTACACACACAAAAAAAAAACTTACACACACAAAAAAATTACAAACACAAATAAACTGGCACACCCACAAAAAATTAAACATACAAAAAACTTACAGACACACAAAAAATTACACACACACACAAAAAATTACACAACCAAAACCAATAAAAAACAAAATTAAATACAACAAAAAAAAAAAAATTACACACACAAACGAACTTTAACCCAAACAAAAAAACTTACACCCACACACAAAAACTTACACACATAAAAAAACTAACAAACACAAAAAAACTTACACACATACAAAAACTAACACACACACAAAAATTTACACACACTTACTTACTTACTTAAGTCCCATCCGTCCTTGAAGGTCGTCTTGGGGCCTCTTTCTTCGTAACGGCGTGGATGTGCCTTCTGTATGCTTCACGGTCTTTTGCTAGGCGAAGAAGGTCCGAGAGGCGGTGAGGTGCAAAGTTTTCCTTCCACTTTTTGGGGGACGACCACGAGGACGAGAACCGTGAATTTGGCCTTCGAAGGTGATTTTTGGGAGACGGGACCGACTCATCCATTGTACGTGACCGAGCCATCGAAGTTGTTGGAGCTGGATCTTCATGAGAATTGTTTGTTGTACTTTAAGGCGCTCGAGAAGTTCGAAATTTGAGATTCTATCAAGGTAAGTGATCCCGCCGATGCGGCGGAGGCACTTAGTTTCAAATGCTGCAAGTCGACGGTTGTCATTTACCTTCAGTGTCCATGTTTCACATGAGTAGATTGCGATGGGGATGATCAGGGTATCAAAAAGTCGTGTCTTAAGCCGCAGAGACAAATCCTTGCTTCGCCATATGGGCATAAGGGCCTTGAAACTGGAACTCGCGAGGGCGAGACGTCTTTTGATGGACTGTTGTCGCTGGTGATCAGACTACCGAGGTAAGGGAGCTCGTCAGCCCACTGGATACTCTCTCCATTAAGTTTCAGGTCTGGCTTAACTGTATCCTGTGTCTTTCGTGAGCAGCACATAGCCTTTGTTTTTGATACATTTATGATCATTCCAAAAGAACTAGTGGCTTCGAAGACGTCGTTAAGAACGGCTTGTAGATCCTCGTGTGTTTCAGCCATTTCGTTGATATCGTCGGCGTAGGCTAGCTTATCTATCTGAACACCCCCTATATGTGCGCCACAAGTTGTCTCCACCAGGGATAAGACTGCTGTGAGGAAAAGGTTGAACAGCTCTGGAGACAAAAGGCATTCTTGAAGGACACCTGCGGAAGTCTGGAAACTGTCAGTGAGACCTTCACTAGTCATCACACGACTCCCAAATTTTGAGTACATATCCTTGATAAGATCTACTAGGTTTCGTGGGATTCCGTAATGGAGAAGGATATGCCATAGGCTATTTCTTCAAATAAAGTCAAATGCTTGCCTAAAGTCGATGAAGAGCTGATACAGGCCGCGACCGAATTCCAGATATTTCTCTAAAATTTGGCGAACAGTGAAAATTTGATCAACGGTCGATCTCCCAGGGCGAAACCCGGCTTGGTATTCTTGGATGACTAAGGATGACACGGCTCTGATCCGTTGGAGTATAATTCGGGTGAAGATCTTGGCAGTTTGACTTGTTAGGCTAATAGGACGGTAATTATCACATACTGCCTTTGACCCCATCTTGTGTAGTGGAACAATTGTGGCTTCGCACCAAGAAGTTGGGAAATGACTCTTTTGCCAGGCACCGGATACAATCTTGTGGAAAAGATCTATAAGTGGTTCACACCGGACTTTCAGCAGTTCTGCCTGTATCCCGTCCGGGCCAGGGGCCTTGTTAGTCTTCAGCGCTTGGATGGCATCTTCGACCTCAGAACGGAGAGGAGGTGGGCTGGGATCTGAGACAGTAACGGGCAAGAGGTCCAGGACAGCAGAGTTTGGAAAGATATCAGGATTAAGCTTTTCTTTGAAATTCTCCATCCATCTCGATCGGATACCTTCTGTGCTTTGTATCTGAGAGCCATTTTTATCTAGCAGTGTACAAGAACTGAGGTTTTTCTTGCTTGTTAGCTCACGAACTCTGTTATACATGAAGTATGAATCGCCTCTCTTAAAATCAGCCTCGCACTGTTCACATTTGTCTTTAATGTAGTTGCGATGGGCTCTACGGGTGGCTTTTTCTACAGCACGCTTCAACTGCTTATATCTGTCCCTGCTCTCTCTGTTCTGACCTGTTATTGTGTTTTCGTTTCTCAGTACATAATAAAATAATTTCATTTGTTATCCAAGGCTTTTTATCACCCTTTTTGGTTCCTAGGGCGGACATCGCTACTTTGCTGATGATCTTAGAGGAGTCCGTGACCAGTTTATCGATATCCTCTTTAGATAGAGTTACAGGAATATTAGAAAGAAGGTCCGATATTTGAGTAGACAGTTCATCGATGTAGGTTTGGCGAATTTGAGGGTCTTTGAGAAGATGTGTGTTGAAACGAGCGGGTCTATTATTCAGCTTTGCGGAAGATTTCAGGCCTATCTTTAGTGCAGACATGACCAGGGAATGGTCGCTGTCAAAATCGCCACCTGCGAGGGTGACAGTATCTAGCACAGACGATTTCCACCGCCTAGAGACGAGCATGTAATCAATAAGATTACGGGTTTTTCCATCCGGTGAAGTCCATGTCGCCTTACGACGTTCTCTATGTTTGAAGAGAGTATTGGTAATTGCTAGATCACTGTCTCTGCAAAATTCAATGAGGCGTTCGCCCCTCTTGTTAAGTCGTCCAAGGCCAAATTTACCCATAACATCTTCATTTCGAGCAGAATCGTTACCAACAATAGCATTGAAGTCGCCAATGACAACAATAAGGTCTTTTTAGGAACTGCGTCAATTAAGCTTTGCAGTTGAAGGTAGAAATTGTCAGACTCTTCATCTGGTTTGCTGCAGTCAGGAGCGTAGACTTGTATGATCGTGATGTTGATCGGGGATCCCTTCATTCGTATCATAATCAACCGTTCTGACACAGGCGTTACGGAAATCAAGGATCTTCGTGCCTTAGTCGACATCAAAAAGCCAACACCTTGGTGATGGACGCCATCGGTTCTCCCAGACACTATCAGACTAGTGTTGCCAATCCTTTCTTTGCCGGTGCTAGGGAGATGTGTTTCTGAAAGTCCCACAATAT
Organism: Artemia sp. Qi Xiang Cuo; assembly: GCF_049724085.1. NCBI lineage: Eukaryota > Metazoa > Arthropoda > Branchiopoda > Anostraca > Artemiidae > Artemia > Artemia sp. Qi Xiang Cuo. The sequence goes on from NC_142796.1 coordinate 33,514,638, forward strand.
CCCATTTATATCGGTTTAGTTCATTTAGGACAAGATCTATTTTGCCTTGTTTAGCAAGCGTCCTAACGTTCAGGGTTCCAACAGATAAAATAAATTTAGGAGAAAGCATAGCCTCCGGGTTTGGAGTTGTCAACACTGTTAAAGGGAGATTCTGGGTCGTCAGTTCGTCGGTTGTCCCGGACGCGGTAACTTCGTCGGTTGCCCCGGACGCGGTAACTTCTTCGGTTGCCCCGGATGCGGTAACTTCGTCGATTGCCACGGATGCGGTAGTATTGGTTCTCGTTCTTGATCGTTTGTACTTCATATTTTATAGGAAAAGAGGTTTCTTGGCTAATTTCAGGACGGCGGTAAGCCACTCCTCTCCATCCCTAGCAGGGGTCGGCTATATCTACTACCGATAATGCGCCCTTCTGGCGTCCTGCATCACCTGCAATTTTCCCATTGCTGGGAGAAGGTTTGTGACTGGCGGGACGTATCCATACGCCGATGGGCCCTGCCCAGTGCACATCAGAGGGGCCTTCCACCTCCTCCGCCTGAATTTATGGCCCCCAGACGTGGGTGCTCCAGCTATATTTCAAGACCCCCAGAGACCGGGTCCTCCCTTGGTCCGCACCTCCCTACCGGGAGGTGCCCTGCATATCTACATGACGTTCCCCTATCCGCCACCTGGGGACGCGCTGAGTGGCCTGGGAAAGGCCCCACTGATAACTCTGAAGTTCTCAGTAGTTCACACACACACACACACAAACTTACACACACACACAAAAACTTACACCCACACACAAAAACTTACACACACAAAAACTTACACACACAAAAAAAGTTACACCCACACACAAAAACTTACACACACAAAAACTTACACACACACACAAAATGACACACACACAAAAAATTTAACAAACACAAAAACTTACACACACACAAAAACTTACACACACACACACAAAAACTAACACACACAAAAAAAAAAAAACAAAAAAAAACTTACACACACACAAAAAAACTTACACACACAAAAAAAAGAACAACCAAAACTTACACACACACAAAAACTTACACGAACACAAAAAATTACACACACAAAAAAACTTACACACACACAAAAACTTACACACACACAGAAACTTACAAACACAAAAACTTATACACACACAAAAACTTACACACACAAAAAAAATTACACACACACAAAAACTTACACATACAAAAACTTACACCCATACACGAAAACTTACACACACAAAAAAAATAAAACACCCAAACACACTCACACACACACACATACTTACACACACAATAAATCATATACTCACACACACACACACACACACACAACCTAATACAGAAAAAAACAATATTACACACACAAAAAAAAACATAAAAACACAAAAAACAAAAACAAAAACAAAAAAATTCACGCACAAAAAAAATTACACACACACACACACAAACACTTACACACACACACATAAATACACAAACACACAAACTAAAACACACAAAAAAACTAAAACACACACACAAAAAATAACACACACACACAAACTAACACACACACACAAAAACATACACACACACACACAAAAACTTACACACACACAAAAACAAACACACATACAAAAAAACTAAAAAACAAAAATAGAAATACACACACACAAAATAAAAAACACATACACAAAAAATTACACAAAAAAAAAATAAACCAAACAAAAACACAATTACACACACACACAAAAACATAAACACAAACAAACACAAAAACTTACACACTCACAAAAAAACTAACACACACACAAAAACTAACACACACACACGAAAAAACTAAAACACACACAAAAACAAACACACACAAAATAACGTACACACACACACAAAAAAGACATTCACACACACACAACAAAAACATACACACACAAAAAAACACTAACAAACACACAAAAACAGAAAAAAACACAAAAAATTACACATAAATAAAATCTTACACACACACAAATCTTACACCCACACAAAAACTTACACACACAAAAAAACTTACACACACACACAAAACTTACAAACACACAAAGACTTACACACACACACACAAACTTACACAAATAAAAAATTAAAAACACACAAACAAACTTACACACACACACACAAAAAAAAAAATTACACACACAAAAAACTTACACACACACAAAAACTTACACACACACACAAACTTACACAAACACAAAAACTTACACCCACACACAAAAACTTACACACACACAAAAACTAACACACACACAAAAACTTACACACACAAACAAACTAAAACACACACAATAAAATTACACACACAAAAAAACTAACACAAACACATAAACATACACACACACAAAAAATCTTACACACACACAAAATCTAACAAATAAAAAAACTTACACACACAAAAAAAATAAAACACACACACAAAAAAAAAAATACACACAAACAAAAACATAAACAAAAAAAAAATAACACACACACACAAAAACTTACACACACACAAAAACTTACAAAAACAAAAAATCTTACACACATACAAAAAATGACACACACAAAAAAAATAAACACACACACACAAACACAAACTAAAACACACACACAAAAACTAACACCCACACACAAAAACTTACACACACACAAACTAACACACACAAAAAAAAATACACTCACACAAAAAAACTTACACACACAAAAACTTACACACAAAAAAAAAATAACACAAACACAAAAAATTATAAAAACACAATAAAATACACACACACACACAAAAACTTACACACACACACAAAAATTTACACAAACACAAAAACTTACACACACAAAAACTTACACACACAAAAAAAAATTACACACAAACAAAAAATTACAACAAAAACTTACACACACAAAAAATCTTACACTTAAACAAAAACTTACACACAAAAAAAAAATTAAACACAAACAAAAACTTACACACACACAGAAAATAACACACACAAAAACTAACAAACCCATAAAAACTTACACACACACAAAAACTCACACACACACCAAAAACTTACACACACATACAAAAACTTACACACACACAAAAACTTACAAACACACAAAAACTTACACACACAAACAAAATTACACACACACACACACATACTTACACACACACACACACACACAACAAATTACAGAAAAACAAAAAATTACACACAAAAATAAGAAAATAAAAAAGAAATAAAAAAAAAAAAACGAAAAAACATTAACGCACACAAAAACATACACACAAACACACAACAAAAAACAAAAACACAAAAACATACAAAAAAACACAAAAATACACAAACAAAAAAAAAAAAACACAAACACACAAAAAAAAACACACACACACAAAAACTTACACAAAAAAAAACTTACACACACAAAAAAAAAATTACACACACACAAAAAATTACACACACACAAAAACTTACACACATACAAAAACTTACACACACACAAAAACTTACACACATACAAAAACTTACACACCCACAAAACATACACACACACACACACAAAAACTTACACACACACACAAAAACTGACACCCACACACAGAAACTTACACACACAAAAACTTACACACACACAAAAACTTACACCCACACACAAAAACATACACACACAAAAACTTACACACACACAAAAACTTACACACAAACAAAAACTTACACACACACAATAACTTACACCCACACAAAAACTTACACACACACACAAATTTATACACACACACAAAAACTTACACACACACAAAAACTTACACACACACACACATACTTACACACACACACACACACAAACACACACACAAAAAAAAAAAGACAAAATACCTATTACAAACACAAAAAAAAAACAAAAACAAAAAAAAATAAAAAAAACAAAAAAAAAATAAAAATCACACACAAAATTACACACACACACACAAAAAAATACACACAAACAAAAACTGACACATACAAAAAAACTTACACACACACACAAACTTACACACACACACAAAAACTTACACACAAACAAAAACTTAAACAAACAAAAACTTACACACACACACACAAAAAATTACACACACAAAAAAAATAACACACACACAAAAAAACTAAAACATACACAAAAACTAACACATATACAAAAAATTAAACACACACAATAAATAACAAACATACATAAAATTAAGCACGCACAAAATAACAAACACACACACAAACTTACACACACACACAAAAACTTACACAAAAAAAAACTTACACACACACAAAAAGTTACACCCACACAAAAAAAATAACACACACAAAAAAATTCACACACAAAAAAACTTACACACACACAAAAACTTACAAAAACAAATAAAATTAAACACACACACAAAAACTTACACACACACAAAAAAAATTACACACACAAAAAAAATTCCACACAAAACTTACACACACACAAAAACTTACACGAAAACAAAAAAACTTACACACACACAAAAACTTACACACACACAAAAACTTACACAAATACAAAAACAAACACACGCACACACTTACACACACACACACAAAAACTAAAACACACACACAAAAACTTACACACACAAAAACTTACACACACAAAAAGTTACACCCACACACAAAAACATACACACACCAAAACTTACACACACACAAAAACTTACACACACACAAAAACTTACACAAACACGAAAACTTACACAAACACACAAAAACTGACACACACGCAAAAAAAAAATTACACAAACACAAAAAATTACACAAAAAACATACAAACACACAAAAACTTACACTAATACACAAAAACTAACACACACAAAAAAACTTACACAAACACAAAAACTTACACACACACCAACATACACACACATACAAACTTACACACACACACAAACTTACACACACACAAAAAACTTACACACACATACAAAAACTTACACGCACACAAAAACTTACACACACACAAAAACTTACACACACACACACACACATACATACACACACACACACACACACACACACACACACAAAAAATAACACACACAAACAAAATAACACACACAAAAAAAACTAAAACAAACAAAAAAAATACACACAAAAAAAAAATAACACGCAAAAAAAAAATTACACACACACACACAAAAACATAAACACAAAAAAAAAAATAAAAATACAAACAAAATTACACACACACAAACAAATACACACACACACAAAAAAAAAAACACACACAAAAACTAAAACAAACAAAAAATTACACACACACAAAAAAAATAACACACACACAAAAACTAACACCAACACACAAAAACTTACACACACACAAAAACTTACACACAAAAAAAAACTAACACAAACAAAAAAAATTAAACACATAAAAAAACTTAAACAAACAAAAAACCTACACACACACACTCACACACACAAAAATACACACACACACAAAAACTAACACACATACACAAAAACATACACACACAAAAACTAACACACACACAAAACTTTACACACACACATAAAAAATAAGACACACAAAAACTTAAAAAAACACAAAAAATTACACACACACAAAAAATTAAACAAACACAAAAAATAAAAAACACACAAAAACAAACAAACACACAAAAACAATTACAAACACACAAAAAGAAACACACACAAAAAATTACACACACACACAAAAAAATAAAAAAACACACAAAATTACACCAAAAACAAAAAAACACACAAAAACTTACACTGACACAAAAACTAGCACACACAAAAAAACTTACACACACACAAAAACTTACACACACAAAAACTTACACACACAAAAACTTACACACACATAAAAACTTAAACACACACAAAAACTTAAACACACACAAAAAACTAACACACACATACAAAAATTAACACGCACACAAAAACTTACACACACAAAAAAACTTACAAACACACAAAAACTTACACACACACACAAACTTACACACACACACACAAACAAACACACACACACACAGACACACACAAACACAAACACACACACACAGACAAACACAAACACACACACACACAGACACAAACACACACACACACACACACACACACACACATACACACACAAACAAACACACACACACACACACACAAACAAACACACACACACACACACACACACACAACAACTTACACACACACACACACACACACACACACAAAAACTTACACACACACACAAAAACTTACACACAAACACAAACATACACACACACACAAAACTTACACACACACACACACAAAACTTACACACACACAAAAACGTACACAGACACACTCAAACACTTACACACACAAAAAAACTTACACACACACACACACAAACTTACACACACACACAAAAACTTACACACACACAAAAACTAACACACACACAAAAACACACTTACACCCACACACAAAAAATAACAAACACACAAACACATAAACACACACACACAAAAAAATACACACACACAAAAACTTACACACACACAAAAAATAACACACACACAAAAACTTACACACATACAAAAACTTACACACACACAAAAATTAAACACAAAAACAAACAAAAAAACATAAACACACAAAAAAAAACTAACACACACACACAAACAAAAACACACAAAAAAAAAAAAACACACAAAAAAAGTGAAACACACACAAAAAAACTAACACACACAAAAACTTACACACACACAAAAACTTAAACACACACAAAAACTTACACAAAAACAATAAATTAAACACACACAAAAACTTACACACACACACAAAAACTAACACACACACAAAAACTTACACACATAAAAACTGACACACACACAAAAAAAATTAAAAACAAAAAAAAAATTAAACCAAAAACTTACACACACACAAAAAATTACACGGACAAAAAAACTTACACACACAAAAAAACTTACACACACACAAAAAATTACACACACACAGAAACTTACACACACAAAAACTAAAACACACATAAGAACTTACACACACACACAAACTTACACACACACAAAAAACTTACACACACATACAAAAACTTAAATACACACAAAAACTCACAAACATAAAAAAACTTACAAACAAAAACACACTAACAAACAAAAAAAAAAAAAAAAACAAAAACAAACACACCAAAAAAAAAAAAACAAAAAACAAAACCACAAACACCAACAAAACAAATGACACACAAACAAAAAATTACACACACAAAAAAAAACTTACAAACACAAAAAAATTACACACAAACAAAAAATTTCACGCACAAACAAACTTACACACACACACACACACAAAAACTTACACACAAATAAAAACTTACACGTACACAAAAACTTACACACACAAAAAAAACTTACACACACAAAAACTTACAAAAACACAAAAACTTACACACACAAAAAACTTACACACACATAAAAACTTACACGCACACACAAACTGACACACACACAAAAAACTTACACACACATACAAAAACTTACACACACACAAAAACTTACACACACAAACAAAATTACAAACACACACAAACATAAACACACACACAAACACACACACACACACACACACACACACACAACAACTAACACACACACAAAAACTTACACACACACAAAAAAACAAACAAAAAAAATAAAATTAAACACAAAAAAAAAATTACACGCACACAAAAACTTACACACACACACAAAACAAATTACACACACACAAAAACTTACAAAAAAAAACAAACTTACACAAACACAAAAACTTACACACACACACACAAAAACATTACACACACACACAAGGAAATACACACAAAAAAAATAAAACACAAAAAAAAAAAAATATACACACACAAAAGATTACACACACCCAAATAAAATTACACACATACAAAAAATTACACACATACAAAAACTTACACACACACAAAAACTAAAACCCATAAAAAAAAAAAAACACACACAAAAAATACACACACACACACAAAAAAAATAACACACACACACAAAAACTTACACCCACACAAAAAAACTTACACACACAAAAACTTACACACACACAAAAACTTACACCCACACACAAAAACTTACACACACAAAAACTTACACACACACAAAAACTTACACACACACACAAACTTACACAAACACAATAACTTACACACACACAAAAAATTACACACACAAAAAAACTTACACACACACAAAAAAATAAACACACACAAAAACTTACACACGAACACACACACAAACTTACACAAACACACAAACACACACACACAAAAACAAACACACACACAAAAACTTACAAACACAAAAAAAAACTTACACATACAAAAAAATTACACACGCACAAAATCTTACACTCACACAAAAACTTACACACACACACACACAAAAACTTACACACACACAGAAATACTTACACATACAAAAAAACTTACACACACACAAAAAATTACACACACACACACAAAAAATTACACACACACAAAAACTTACACACACAAAAACTTACACAAACACACAAAAAATTACACACACACAAAAACTTACACCCACAAAAAAACTTACACACACACAAAAACTTACACACACACAAAAACTTACACACACACGAAAACTTACACACATACAAAAACTTACACACACACAAAAACTTACACACACACACAGAAACTTGCACACACACACAAAAACTTACACACACAAAACTACACACAAAAAAATTACACCCACACACAAAAACTTACACACACAAAAACTTACACACACACAAAAAATTACACACACACAAAAAATAACACACACACAAAAACTTACACACACACACAAAAACTAACACACACACACAAAAAATTACACACACACAAAAAATTCACCCACACACACACACAAAAACTTACACACACACAAAAACTTACACACACACAAAAACTTACACACACAAAAAAACTTACACACACACAAAAAATTACACACACACAAAAACTAACACACACACACAAAAACAAACACACACAAAAAAACTTACACACACACAAACAAACTTCCACACCCAAAAAAACTTAAACACACACAAAAACTTACACACACAGAGAAACTTACACACACACAAAAACTTACACACACACAAAAACAAACACACACAAAAAAACTTACACAAACACACAAAAACTTACACACACACACACAAAATTACACACACACAAAAAATTACAACAAAAACTTACACACACACAAAAACTTACACGTACACAAAAAAACTTACACACACACAAAAACTTACACACACACAAAAACTTACACACACAAAAACTTACGCACACAAAAAAACTTACACACACACAAAAACTAACACACACACAAAAACTTACACACACATACAAAAACTTACACTCACACAAAAACTTACACACACACAAAAACTTACACACACACACACGCAAAAAATTACACACACACACACACAGACACACACACACACAAAAAAAAATACACACACAAAAAAATACACAAAAAAAAAAAAATAACACACAAAAAAAAATAACACACACACAAAAAATGACACGCACACAAAAACTTACACACACACACACAAAAACTTACACAAACACAAATACTTACACATACAAAAAACTTACACGCAAAAAAAAAAATACACACACACACAAAAACAAACAAACGCAAAACAAAAAACAAACAAAAACACTAACACAAAAAAACAAAAAAATACACACACACAAACAAATCCACCCAAATAAAAACAAAAAACCATACAAAAAATATTACAATTAAAAACCCACATAAACACACACAAAAACAAACACACATACACACACGTACACACACACAAAAAAAAACACACAAAAAAAAACAAAAAAAAACACAAAAAACAAAAATTACACACAAACAAAAAAACATACAAACACACAAACTTACACACACACAAAAAATTACACCCACACATAAAAACTTAGACACACAAAAACTTAAACACACACAAAAACTTACACACACACAAAAACTTACACAAACACAAAAACTTACACACACACAAAACCAAACACACACACACAAAAACTTACACACACACAAAAAGTTACACCCACACAAAAAAACTTACACACACAAAAACTAACACACACACAAAACTTACACACACACAAAAACTTACACAAAAACAAAAACTTACACACACAAAAAAACTTACACACACACAAAAATACTAACACACGCAAAAAAAATTACACACACACAAAAAATTACACACACACACACAAAAACTAACACACACACACACACACACAGACACACACACAAAAACATACACACACACAAAAAATTACAAACACAAAAAAAACTTACACACACAAAAAAATTACACACACACAAAAACTTACACACACACAAAAACTTAAACACACACACACAAAAACTTACACACACAACAAAAACTTACACAAACACAAAAACTTACAAACACACAAAAACATACACACACACACAAAAACTTACACACACACAAAAACTTAAACAAACAAAAAATTACACACACACACAAAAAATTACACACACACAAAAACTTACACACACACAAAAACTAAAACAAACAAAAAAACTAACACACATAAAAAAACTTAAACACACACAAAAACTTAAACACAAACAAAAACTAACACACGCACAAACTAACACACACACACAAAAACTTACACACACACAAAAAAACTTACACACACACAAACTTACACACACACAAAAACTAACACCCACACACAAAAACTGACACACACAAAAACTTACACACACACAAAAACTTACACACACACAAAAAATTACACAAACACGAAAACTTACACAAACAAACAAAAACTTACACACACGCAAAAAAAAAATTACAAAAACAAAAAAAAATCCACCCAAAAATTACAAACACACAAAAAATTACACGGACACAAAAAAACATACACACAAAAAAAAACTTACACACACACAAAAACTTACACACAAACAAAAACTTACACACGCACAAACTTACACACACACACAAAAACTTACACCCACACACAAAAACTTACACACACAAAAACTTACACACACAAAAAGTTACACCACACACATAAAAAATTACACACACAAAAACTAACATAAACACAAAAAATTACAAAAAAACGATAAAAAACAAAAACACAAAAAAAATTACACACACACAAAAAAAAAAAATAAAACAAACAATAAATTCCCAAAAATAATTACACAAAAACACAGAATAAAAAGAACACAAACAAAAAAAAAATAACAAACAAACATACACACACACGAAAACTAACACACATACAAAAACTTACACACACACAAAGAAACTTACACACACACAAAAACTTACACACACACAAAAAATTACACAAACACAATAACTTACACAAACACATAATCTGACACACACACAAAAACATACAAACTCAAAAAAAATCACACACACAAAAAAACTTACACACACACACACACATACTTACACACACACACACACACACACACACAACAACTAACGCACACACAAAAACTAACACACAAAAAAAAAAACTTACACATACAAAAAAATTACACACACACAAAAACTTACACACACACAAAAACTAACACACACACACAAACACACAATAACACACAAAAAAATAATTACACATAAAAACAAAATTAAACACAAACAAAAAATTAAAAACAAACACAAAAACATACACACACACAACAACTAAAACAAACAAAAACTTACACACACACACAAAAAATACCGCACACACAAAAACTTACACCCACACACAAAAACTTACACATACACAAAAACTTACACACAGACAAAAACTTACACACACACAAAAACTAACACACATACAAAAACTTACACACGCACAAACTAACACACACACACAAAAACTTACACCCACACATAAAAACTGACACACACAAAAACTTACACACACACAAAAAGTTACACCCACACACAAAAACTTACACACACAAAAACTTACACACACACAAAAACTTACACACACACAAAAACTTACACAAACACAAAAACTAACACAAACACACAAAAACTTACACACACACACAAAAAAAATTACACACACACAAAAAATACCACACAAAACTAACAAACACACAAAAACTTACACGAACACAAAAAAAATTACACACACACAAAAACTTACACACACACGAAAAATTACACACACACAAAAACTTACACACTCACAAACTTACACACACACACAAAAACTTACACACACACACACAAAAACTTACACACACAAAAAATTAGACACACAAAAACTTACACACACACAAAAATTATAAACACACACACAAAAACTTACGCACACAAAAAAACTTACACACACACAAAAACTTACACAAACACAATAACTTACAAAAACACACAAAAACTTACACACACACAAAAAAAAAATTACAAAAACACAAAAAATTACACCCAAAACTTACACACACACAAAAACTTACACGTACACAAAAAAACTTACACACACACAAAAACTTACACACACACAAAAACTTACACACACAAAAACTTACTCACACAAAAAAACTTACAAACACACAAAAAATTACACACACACAAAAAAATTAAACACACAAACAAAAACTTACACGCACACAAAAACTAACACACACACAAAAACTTACACACACACACACGCACATAATTACACACACACACACACACACACACACACAAAAAAACTTACAGACACACAAAAACTTACACACAAAAAAAAAACTTACACACACAAAAAAATTACACACACACAAACACTTACACTCACAAATAACATTACACACACACACACAAAAACTTACACACACACAAATACTTACACATAAAAAAAAACTTACACACACAAAAAAACTTACACACACACACAAAAACTTACACACGCACAAAAACTTAAACAAACAAAAAATTACACACACACAAAAAAATTACACACACACAAAAACTTACATACACACACAAAAACTTACACACACACAAAAACTAACACACACACAAAAACTTACACACACACAAAAACTTACAACAAAACAAAAACTTTCACACACACAAAACTTACACACACACACACACACACAAACTAACAAACACACACAAAAACAAACACCCACACACAAAAACAAACACACACAAAAAATAACACACACACAAAAAGTTACACACACACATAAAAACTTAGACACACAAAAACTTAAACACACACAAAAAATTACACACACACAAAAACTTACACACACACAAAAACTTACACACACACAAAACCTTACACACACACACAAAAACTAATAGTAACGAAAAAATTTACACACACACACAAAAACATACACACACTAAAAAACTTACACACACATAAAAACATACAGGCACTTACAAATTTACACACACACAAAAACTTACACACACAAAAACATACACACACACAAAAACTTACACACTCACAAAAACTTACACACACACAAAAACTTACACACACACACACACATACTTACACACACACAAACACACACACACACACAACAACTTACAGACACACAAAAACTTACAAACACAAAAAAAAACTTACACACACAAAAAAATTACACACAACCAAAAACTTACACGCACACAAAAACTTACACACAAACACACATAAACTTACACACACACAAATACTTACACATACAAAAAAACTTACACACAGACAAAAAATAACACACACACAAAAAAACTAACACACACAAAAAAACTGAAACAAACAAAAACTTACACACACACACAAAAAATTCCACACACACACAAACTTACACCCAAACACAAAAACTTACACATACACAAAAACTTACACACATACAAAAGCTTACACACACACACAAAAACTTACACACATACAAAAACTTACGCACGCACAAACTTACACACACACACAAAAACTTACACCCACACACAAAAACTTACACACACAAAAACTTACACACACACAAAAACTTACACCCACACAAAAAAACTTACACACACAAAAACTTTCACACACACAAAAACTTACAAACACACAAAAAATTACACAAACACAAAAAATAAAACAAACACACAAAAAATTACACACCCACAAAAAAAAAAATACACACAAAAAATAAATAAAAACCAAAACTTACACACACACAAAAAATTACACGAACACAAAAAAACTTACACACATAAAAAAAATGACACACACACACAAAAACTTACACACAAACAAAAAATTACACACGCAAAAACTTAAACACACACACAAAAAATTACACCCACACAAAAAAACTTACACACACAAAAACTTACATACACACAAAAAGTTACACCCACACAAAACCTTACAAACACACACAAAAACTTAAACACACAAAAAAAGTTACACACACACACAAAAACTTACACACACAAAAACTTACACACACAAAAAACTTACACACACACAAAAACTTACACAAACACAAAAACTTACACACACACAAAAACTTACACACACAAAAAAATTACACACACACAAAAACTTACACACAAACAAAAACTTACACAAACACAAAAAAAAACTTAAACACACAAAAAAACTTACACATACAAACAAAATTACACACACACAAAAACTTACACACACACACAAAAACTTACACACACACAAAAACTTAAACACACAAAAACTTACACACACACACAAAAAATAACACACACACAAAAACTAACACACACACAAAAAAACTTAAACATACACAAAAACTTACACACATACAAAAACTTAAACACACACAAAAACTTACACACATACAAAAACTTACACACGCACAAACTTACACACACACACAAAAACTTACACCCACACACAAAAACTTACACACACAAAAACTTACACACACACAAAAAGTTACACCCACACACAAAAACTTACACACACAAAAACTTACACAAACACAATAAATTAAACAAACACACAAAAACTTACACACACACAAAAAAAAAATTACACACAAACAAAAAATAACACCCAAAACAAACACACACACAAAAACTTACACTAACACAAAAAAACTTACACACACACAAAAAAAAACACACAAACAAAAACTACCACACATACAAAAACTAACACACGCACAAACTTACACACAAACAAAAAAAATTACACACACACACAAAAACTTACACACACAAAAACTTACACACACAAAAATTTACACACACACACAAAAACTTACACACACAAAAACTTACACACACACAAAAACTTACACACACACAAAAACTTACACAAACACAATAACTTACACAAACACACAAAAACTTACACACACACACAAAAAAAATTACACACACACAAAAAATTACACACAAAACTTACACAAACAAAAAAACTTAAACGTATACAAAAAAACTTACACACACAAAAATACTTACACACACACAAAATATAACACACATACAAAAACTTACGCATGCACAAACTAGAACACACACAAAGAAAATTACACACAAACACACAAACTAACACACACAAAAACTTAAACAAACACACAAATTTACACCCACACACAAAAACTTACACACACAAAAACTTACACACACACAAAAACTTACACACACACAAAAACTTAAACACACACAAAAAATTACACACAAACACAAAAACTTACACAAACAAACAAAAAAAATTACAAAAAAACAAAAAATTACAAAAAACAATTACAAACAAACAAAAAATTACACGTACACAAAAAAACTAACACACAAAAAAAAACTTACACAGACAAACAAACTTACACACACACAACAACTTATGTACACATAAAAACTAACACACACACAAAAACTTACACACACATAAAAACATACACACACACACAAAAAATTACACTCACACAAAAAATTACACACACACAAAAAATTACACACACACACACGAACATACTTACACACACACACACACACACACACACACACAACAACTTACAGACACACAAAAACTTACACACACAAAAAAAACTTACACACACAAAAAAATTACACACAAACAAAAACTTAAACGCACAAAAAAAATTAAACACACACACACAAAAACTTACACACACACAAAAACTTACACATACAAAAAAACTTACACACACACAAAAACTTACACACACACACAAAAACTTACACACTCACAAAAACTTAAACAAACAAAAACTTACACACACACAAAAAAAATTACACACACACAAAAACTTACACACACACAAAAAAACTTACACACACATGAAAACTTACAAACACATAAAAACTTACACAAACACAAAAACATACACATACAAACAGAAACTTACACACACACAAAACATACACACACACACACACACACACAAACATAAACACACACACAAAAACAAACACCCACACACAAAAACTTAAACACACAAAAACTTACACACACACACAAAAAGTTACACACACACATAATAACTTAGACACACAAAAAATTACACACCCACAAAAACTTACACACACACAAAACATACACACACACAAAATCTTACACACACACAAAACCTTACACACACACACAAAAACTTACAGACACACAAAAACTTACACCCACACACAAAAACTTACACACACACAAACTTACACACACACAAAAACTTACACACACACAAAAACTTAAAAAAAAACAAAAACATACACACACACAAAAAATTACACACACACAAAAACTAACACACGCATAAAAAAATATACACACACAAAAAATTACACACACACACACACATACTTACACACACACACACACACACACACACACAAAAAAATAAACACACAAAAACAATTACAAACACAAAAAAAAACTAAAAAATAAAAAAAAAAAACACACACACAAAAAATTACACACACACAAAAACTAACACACACACACACAAAAACTTACACACAAACAAATACTTACACATAGAAAAAAACTTACACACACACAAAAAATTACACACACACACAAAAAATTACACACACAAAACAACTAAAACAAACAAAAACTTAAACACACACACAAAAAATTCCACACACACACAAACTTACACCCAAACACAAAAACTTACACATACACAAAAACTTACACACATACAAAAGCTTACACACACACAAAAACTTACACACAGACAAAAACTTACGCACGCACAAACTTACACACACACACAAAAACTTACACACACACAAAAAAACTAACACAAACAAAAACTTACACACACACAAAAACTTACACCCACACACAAAAACTTACACACACAAAAACTTACACACACACAAAAACTTACACACACACAAAAACTTACACAAACACAATAACTTACACAAACACACAAAAACATACACACACACACAAAAAAAATTACACACACAAAAAAAATTACACCCAAAACTTACACACACACAAAAAATTACACTTAAACAAAAAAACTTACACACACACAAAAACTTACACACACACAAAAACTTACACACATACAAAAACTTACACACTCACAAACTTACACACACACACAAAAACTTACACCCACACACAAAAACTTACACACACAAAAACTTACACACACACAAAAAGTTACACCCACACACAAAAACTTACACACACAAAAACTTACACACACACAAAAAATTACACACACACAAAAACTAACACAAACACAAAAACTTACACAAACACACAAAAACATACACACACACACAAAAAAAATTACACACACACAAAAAATTACACCCAAAACTTACACACACACACAAACTTACACGAACACAAAAAAAATAACACACAAAAAAAAACTTACACACACACAAAAAATCACAAAAAAACATTATAACGAAAAAATAAAAAATTACACACATAAAAAAACTAACACACACAAAAAAAACTTACACACACATACAAAAATAAACACACAGACAAAAACTTACACACACACAAAAACTTACACACACACACACGCACATACTTACACACACACAAACACACACAAACAAACAAAACCAATTAAACACACAAAAAAACTTACACACAAAAAAAAAACTAACAAAAACAAAAAAAAAACACACACAAAAAAAATAACACGCAAACAAACAATTACACACACACACACAAAAACTAACACACAAACAAATAATTACAAATAAAAAAAAACTTATACACACACAAAAACTTACACACACACAAAAAAACTTACACACTCAAAAAAACTAACAAACAAAAAAAATTACACACACACAAAAAAAAATAAACACACAAAAAAAATAACACCTACAAAAATCAACTTAAAGATACAAAAACAATAACACACATACAAAAAATAAAACACACACAAAAACTTACACACACAAAAAAACTTACACAAACACAAAACTTACACACACAAACAAAAACACACACTAACATAAACACAAAAAAAAATAAACCCAAACACAAAAACATACACACACAAAAACTTACACACACACAAAAATTTACACACACACATAAATAATTACACACAAAAAAACTTACACAAACAAAAAAAATAACACACACACAAAAACTTACACACACACAAAAACTAAAACACACAAACAACCAAACACACACACACAAAAAAATACACACACACAAAAAGTAACACACACACACAAAAACTTACACACACAAAAACTTACACACACACAAAAACTAAAACACACACAAAAACTTACACAAACACAATAACTTACACACACACAAAAACTTACACACACACAAAAACTTACACACTCACAAAAACTTACACACACACAAAAACTTACACACACACACACACATACTTACACACACACACACACACACACACACACAACAACTTACAGACACACAAAAACTTACAAACACAAAAAAAAACTTACACATACAAAAAAATTACACACACAAAAAAACTTACACGCACACAAAAACTAACACACACACACAAAAAAAATTACAAACACACAAATACTTACACATAAAAAAAAACTTACACACACACAAAAACTTACACACACACACAAAAACTTACACACACACAAAAACTTAAACAAACAAAAACTTACACACACACACAAAAAATTCCACACACACACAAACTTACACACACACACAAAAACTTACACATACACAAAAACTTACACAAATACAAAAACTTACACACACACAAAAACTTACACACATACAAAAACTTACGCACTCACAAACTAACAAACACACAAAAAAAAGTACACACACAAAAAAACAGTAACAAAAACACAAACTTACACACACAAAAAGCTACACACACAAAATACCATACACACACACAAACTAAAACAAACAAACAAAATAAAAAAAACAAACAAAATTAAACACACACAATAAATTACAAAAACACAAAAAAACTTAAAAACACACAAAAAAAAATTACACACAAACAAAAAATTACACCAAAAACTTACACACACACAAAAACTTACACGTACACAAAAAAACTTACACACACACAAAAACTTACACACACACAAAAACTTACACACATATAAAAACTTACACACGCCAAAACTAACACACATACAAAAACTGACACAAACAAAAAAAATTACACACACACAATAACTTACACAATCACACAAAAACTAACACACACACAAAAAAAAAATTACACACACACACAAAAATTCCAACCAAAACTTACACACACACAAAGACTTACACAAAAAAAAACTTACACACACAAAAATTTACACACACACAAAAACTTACACACACACAAAAACTAACACACACATAAAAACTTACACACACACAAAAACTTACACAAACAAAAAAAACTTACACAAACATACAAAAACTTACACGCCCACAAAAACTTACACACACACAAAAACTAAGACACACGCACACTCAAATACTTACACACACACACACACAAAAACATACACACACACAAAAACTTACACACACAAAAAAAACTTACACACACAAAAAAAATACACACACACAAAAACTTACACGCACAAAAAAACTTACACACACACACACAAAAAAAAACAAACACACAAAAACTTACACATACACAAAAACTTACACAAACACAAACAAATACACACACACACACAAAAAAAGACACACACAAAAAAAATTACAAACAAAAAAAATTAAACACACAAAAAAAAAAATACACACACACAAAAACATACACACACAAATAAACAAACACATATAAACACTATGACCCACACAAAAATACAAAAACACAAAAGATAAATAAAACACAGACAAAAACTTACACACACACAAAAAATACAAACACACACAAAAACACAAACTAACACACACACACAAAAACTAACACCCACACACAAAAACTTACACACACAAAAACTTACACACAAACAAAAATTTACACCCACACATAAAAACTTACACACACAAAAACTTACACACACACAAAAACTTACACACACACAAAAACTTACACAAACACAATAACTTACACACACACAAAACCTTACACACACACACAAAAACTTACACACACAAAAAGTTACACACACAAAAACTTACGCACACACACAAAAAATTACACACACACAAAAAATTACACAAAAAACTTACACACACACAAAAACTTACACGTACACAAAAACTTACACACACAAAAAAACTTACACACACAAACACACACAAAAACTTACACACACAAAAACTTACACACACACAAAAAAATACACACACACACAAACTTACACACACACAAAAAACTTACACACACATACAAAAATTTACACGCACACAAAAACTTACACACACAAAAAAACTTACACACACACAAAAACTTACACACACACACACACACACACACATACACACACACAAAAACATACACATAAAAACACATACACACACACATACACACACACACACACACACACACACACACACAAACACACACACACACACACACACACACACACACACACACACACACACACACACACACACACACACACACACACACACACACACACACACACACACACACACACACACACACACACACACACACACACACACACACACACACACACACACACACACACACACACACACACACACACAACACACACACACACACACACACACACACACACACACACACACACACACATACACACACACACACACACACAACAACTTACAGACACACAAAAACTTACACACACAAAAAAAAACTTACACACACAAAAAAATTACACACACAAAAAAACTTACACACACACAAATAATAAAACAAATAAAAAAAATTACACACACACAAAAACTTACACACACACACAAAAACTTACAAAAACACAAAAACTTACACAAACAATAACATACACACACAAAAAAAAAATAAAACACAAAAAAAAACTTAAACACAAACAAAAAAACTTTCACAAACACCAAAAATTACAGACATACAAAAACATACACGCACACAAAAAAATAAAAAAATACAAAAACTTAAAAAAACAAAACAAATAAACACACACACACACACAAAAATACACACAAACACAAAAACTTACACACACACACAAAAACTTACAAACACGAAAACTTACACACAAACACAAACTTACACCAACACACAAAAACTTACACACAAATAAACTTACTCAGACATAAAAACTTACACACACACAAAAACTTACAAAAACACAAAAACTTACACGAATACAAAAATTTAGACACACACACAAAAACATACACACACACAAAAACATAAGAACACAAACAAATACACAAACACAACAAAAATTACACACACACAAAAAATTAAAAAAAACATTAAAACAAAAACAAAAAATGACACTTAAACAAAATAATAAACACACGCAAAAACATAAACACACACGAAAAATTACGCACACACAAAAAATTACACACACACAAAAATATAAACAAATACGAAAAAACACACTTACACAAACTTACACAAACACAAAAAACTTACACACACATACAAAAACTTCCACGCACACAAAAACTTACACACACACAAAAACTAACACACACACAAAAACTTACACACACACACACACATACATACACACACACACACACACACACACACACACAAACACACACACAACAACAAACACACAAACAAAAACTTACACACACAAAAAAAAACTAACAAACAAACTAAAATTACACAAATACAAAAACTTACACGCACACAAAAACTGACCCACACACACACAAACAAAAACTAACACACACACAAAAACTTACACTTACACAAAAACTCACACACACAAAAAAACTTACACACACAAAAACTAACACACACAAAAAAACAAACACACACAAAAACTTACACATACATAAAAACTTACACAAACTCACAAACATACAAAAAAAAAAAAAAATTAAAGACACACACAAAAACTTACACACACACAAAAACTTACACACACACAAAAACTTACACACACACAAAAACTTACACACACACAAAAACTTACACACACACAAACTCACACACACATAAAAAAATACACACACACAAAATATTAAAAAAAAAAAAAAAAATTAAAAAAAAATAAACACAATCAAACACAAACAAAAACTTACACACACACACAAAATAAGAAACCAAAACAAAATTAAACACAAGCAACCAAACATACATACACACACACACACACACACACAACAACAAACAGACACACAAAAACTTACACACACAAAAAAAAACTTACACAAACAAAAAAATTACACACACACAAAAACTTACACGCACACAAAAACTTACACACACACACACACAAAAACTAACACACACATAAAAACTTACAAAAAAAAAAAAAATTACACACACACAAAAACTTACACACACACACACACACAATATTACACACACACACAAAAACTAAAAAACACAAAAACTAACACACACACAACAAAAATTACACACACACAAAAACTAACACACACACAAAAAAACTTACACACATAAAAAAACTTACACACATACAAACACTTACACACACAAAAAAACTTACACACAAACAAAAAATAAAACACACACAAAACTTACACACACACACACACACACAAACAAACACACACACACAAAAACTTACACCCACACACAGAAACTTACACACACACAAACTTACACACACACAAAAACTTACACCCACACACAAAAAATAACACACACAAAAACTTACACACACACATAAAATAACAAACACAAAAAAACTTACACACACACAAAAACTTACACACACACAAAAAATAAAAAACAAACAAAAAATAACACACACACAAAAACAAAAACACACACAAAAAAAAAAAAAAAAACACACAAATACTTACACACACACACACACACACACACACACACAACAACATACAGACACACAAAAACTAACACACACAAAAAAAAACTAACACATACAAAAAAATTACACACACACAAAAACTTACAAGCACACAAAAACTTACACACACACACACAAAAACTTACACACACACAAAAACTAACACATACAAAAAAAATTACACACAAACAAAAAATTACACACACACACAAAAACATAAACACACAAAAAAACTTAAACAAACACAAACTTACATACACACACAAAAAAAAAAACCCACACAAAAAAACTTACACACAAACACAAAAACTTACACAAACACAAAAACTAACACACATACAAAAGCTTACACACACACAAAAACTTACACACATACAAAAACTTACGCACTCACAAACTTACACACACACACAAAAAATTACACACACAAACAAAAAACAACACACAAAAAAACTTACACACAGACACTAACTTACACGCACACAAAAAAACTTACACACACAAAAACTTACACACACACAAAAACATACACACACACAAAAACATACACACACAAACAAACTTACACACACACACAAAAACTTACACACACACACAAAAAAACTAACACACACACACAAAAATTACACCCAAAACTTACACACACACAAAAACTTACACGTACACAAAAAAACTTACACACACACAAAAACTTACACACACACACAAAAAATTACACACATACAAAAACTTACACACGCACAAAATTACACACACACACAAAAACTTACACTCACACACAAAAACTTACACACACAAAAACTTACACACACACAAAAAGTTACACACACACACAAAAACTTACACACAAAAAAAATTACACACACAAAAAAACTTACAAAAACACAAAAACTAACACAAACACAATAACTTAAACAAACACACAAAAACTTACACACACGCAAAAAAATAATTACACACACAAAAAAAATTACAACAAAAACTTACACACACAAAAAAACTTAAACTAAAACAAAAAAACATACACACACACAAAAAATTACCCACAAAAACAAACTTAAACACAAATAAACTAATGCACCAATACAAAAACATACACACACACAAAAAAATACACACACACAAAAAACTTACACACTCATACAAAAACTTACACGCCCACAAAAACTTACACACACACAAAAACTTACACACACACAAACGCACATACTTACACACACACACACACAAAAAATAACAGACACAAAAAAAATAACACACAAAAAAAAAACTTACACACACAAAAAAATTACACACACACAAAAAATAACACTCAAAAAAAAACTAACACACACACACACACAAACTTACACACACACAAATAATTACACATACAAAAAAACTTACACACACACATAAACTTACACACACACACAGAAACTTACACACACAAAAAAACTTACAAACACAAAAACTAAAACACACACAAAAAAAATAACACACACAAAAAAACAAACACCCACACAAATAAACTAACACACAAAAAAAAACTAACACAAAAAAAAAAACTTACACACACAAAAAAAATTACACACAAAAAAAAACTTAAACACACAAAAAAAATACACACACACACACAAACAAAAAATAACACACACACGCACAAACTTACACCCACACACAAAAACTTACACACACAAAAACTTACACACACACAAAAAGTTACACCCACACATAAAAACTTAGACACACAAAAACTTAAACACACACAAAAACTTACACACACGCAAAAACTTACACAAACACAATAACTTACACACACACAAAAACTTACACACACACACAAAAACTTACACACACACAAAAACTTACACACACAAAAACTTAAACACAAACAAAAAAAATTACACACAAACAAAAAAGTAAAAAAAAAAATAACAAACTCAAACAAAATTACACGAACTCACAAACTTACACACACAAAATAAATTACACACACACAAAAACTTACACACACAAAAACTTACACACACAAAAACTTGCACACACATAAAAACTTACACACACACAAAATATTACACACACACAAAAAAAAACTTAAACACACATACAAAAATTTACACACACACAAAAACTTACACACACACAAAAACTTACAAACACACAAAAACTTACACACACACACACACACATACTAACACACACACACACACACACACACACACACACACACACACACACACACACACAAACACACACACACACACACACACACACACACACACACACACACACACACACACACACACACACACACACACACACACACACACACACACACACACACACACACACACACACACACACACAACTTACACACACACAAAAACTTACACACACAAAAAAACTTACACACACAAAAAATTACACACACACAAAAACTTACACACACACAAAAACTTACACATACAAAAAACTTACACACACACAAAAACTTAAAAACACACACAAAAACATACACACAAAAAAAAAATTACACACACACAAAAAAACACACAAACAAAAAAATACAAACAAACAAAAAAAAAAAAAAACACAAAAAAAAACATACACACAAACAAAAAATTACACATACAAAAAAACTAACACGCACACAAAAACATAAAAAAATAAAAAAAATTACACACACAAAAAACTAAAAAACACACACACACACAAAATAACACACACACAAAAAAACTTACACACACACAAAAAAACTTACACACACAAAAACTTACACACACACAAAAACTTAAACCCAAACAAAAAAAATTACAAAAACAAAAACTTACACACACATACAAACAAACAAAACAAAAAAAACATAAAAACAAAAACAAAAATACACACACACAAAACAATACACACACACACACAAAAATATACACACACACAAACACTAACAAAAACACTCAAATACACACACACACAAAAAATTACACACACACAAAAAATACAACAAATAATTAACAAAAAAACAAAAAAAAACAATTCAAAAAAAAAAAAAACAAAAACAAAAAAAAACAAACACAAAATCAAATTCACACATAAATAAAAAAACACACACACAAACAAACAAACCTATAAACAATAAAACACAAACACAAACTTACAGACACACAAAAACTTACACACAAACAAAAACTTACAGACACACACAAAAACTTACACACACAAAAAAAAAATAACACACACACAAAAAATTACACCCAAAACTTACACACACACAAAAACTTACACGTAAACAAAAAAACTTACACACACACAAAAACTTACACACACACAAAAACTTACACACATACAAAAACTAACACACGCACAAACTTACACACACACACAAAAAATAACACACAAACACAAAAACTTACACACACAAAAAATTACACACACAAAAACTTACACCCACACACAAAAACAAACACACACACAAACAAAAACACACACACAAACTTACACACACAAAAAAAATAACACACACACAATAACTAACACACACAAACAAAAACTTACACACACACACAAAAAAAATTACACACACACAAAAAATTACACCCAAAACTAACACACACACAAAAACTTACACGTACACAAAAAAACTTACACACACACAAAAACATACACACACACAAAATCTTACACACACAAAAACTTACACACACATAAAAAATAACACAAACACAAAAAATTAAACACACACAAAAAACTTACACACACATACAAAAACTTACACACACACAAAAACTTACACACACAAAAAAACTTACACACACACACACGCAAAAACTTACACACACACACACACACACACACACACAAAAAATTAAATAAACACAAAAACTTACACACACAAAAAAACATACACACAAACAAAAATTACACACACAAAAAAACTAACACGCAAACACAAACTTACACACACACACACACAAAAACTTACACAAACACAAATACTTATACATACAAAAAAACTTACACACACAAAAAAACTTACACACACACACAAAAACTTACACACACACAAAAACTTAAACAAACAAAAACTTACACACACACAAAAAAAATTACACACACACAAAAACTTACACCCACACACAAAAACTTACACACACACAAAAACTTACACACATACAAAAACTTACACACACACAAAAACTTACACACATACAAAAACTTACACACACACAAAAACTTACACACACACACACACACACACTAAAACTAACACACACACACAAAAACTAACACCCACACACAAAAACTTACACACACAAAAACTTACACACACACAAAAAGTTACACCCACACATAAAAACTGAGACACACAAAAACTTACACACACACAAAAACTTACACACACACAAAAACTTACACAAACACAAAAACTTACACACACACACACAAACCTGACACACACACACAAAAACTTACACACACACAAAAACTAACACACACAAAAACTTACACACACACACACAAAAATTACACACACACAAAAAATTACACCCAAAACTTACAAACACACACAATCTTACACGTACACAAAAACTTATACAAACAAAAAAACTTACACACACACAAAAAATTACACACACAAAAACTTACAAACCAAAAAACTAGCGCACGCATAAAAAATTACACACAAACAAAAACAAAAAAACACACAAAAAATTAAACACACACAAAAACTAACACACACACATAAAAATTACACACACACAAAAACTTACACACACACAAAAACTTACACACACACAAAAAAAACTTACACACACACAAAAAATTACACCCAAAACTTACACACACACAAAAACTTACACGAACACAAAAACTAAAACACACACACAAAAAAAAACACACACAAAAACATACACACAAACAAAAAATTAAACACACAAAAACTTATACACACAAACAAACTTAAACACACACAAAAAATTACACACACAAAAAAAAATTACACACACAAACACAAACTAACACTAACACAAAAACTTACACTCACAAACAAAATTAAACACACACAAAAACTTACACACAAACACACACAAAATCACACACACACAAACACACAAACACACACACAACAACTGAAAGACAAACAAAAACTTACACACACAAAAAAACTCACACACACAATAAAATTACACACACACAAAAACTTACACTCAAACAAAAACTTACACACACACACACACACAAAAACTGACACAAATACAAAAACTTACACACACACACAAACTTACACACACACAAAAACTAAAACACACACACAAAAACTTACACACACACAAAAACTTACACACACACAAAAAAACTAACACACACACACACAAAAACTTACACACACACAAAAAATAACACACACACACAAAAACTAACACACAAACACAAACAAACACACACACACAAAAAAATACACACACACACAAAAACAAAAAAAAAAACAAAAAAACACACACAAAAAAACATACAAAAACACAAACAAAAAAACACACACACACACACACACAACAACAGCTTAAACACTCACACAAAAACTTACACACACACAAAAACTTACACACACACACGAAAAAACTTACACACACACAAAAACTTACACACACATAAGAACTTACACACACACACAAAAAAAACTTTCACACACACACACAAAAAAACTTACACACACACAAAAACTTAAACACACACAAAAAATTACACACACATAAAAACTTACACACACACAAATCTTACACACACAAACACTTACACACACACAAAAACTAAAACACACACACAAAACTTACAAACACACAAAGACTTACACACACACAAACAAACTTAAAAACAAAAAAACAAACACACACACAAACAAACTTACACACACACACACACAAACAAAAACTTACACCCACACACAAAAACTTACACACACACACAAACTTACACACACACAAAAACTTACACACAAAAACTTACACCCACACACAAAAACTTACACACACACACAAAACTTACAAACACACAAAGACTTACACACACACACACAAACTTACACACATAAAAACTTACACACACAAAAACAAACTTACACACACACACACACAAAAAAAAAGTTACACACACAAAAAACTTACAGACACACAAAATATTACACACACACACAAACTTACAAAAACACAAAAACTTACACCCACACACACACACAAAAACTTACAAATACACACAAACTTACACACATAAAAACTTACACACACACAAACAAACTTACACACACAAAAAAAAAAAAAAACTTACACACACACAAAAACTTACACACACACACAAAATTACACACACACAAAAACTTACACACAAACAAAAAATTACACCCAAACACAAATACTAACACACAAACAAAAACTAAATCACAAACAAAAACTAAAACACAA
Source organism: Artemia sp. Qi Xiang Cuo (assembly GCF_049724085.1). Classification (NCBI taxonomy): domain Eukaryota; kingdom Metazoa; phylum Arthropoda; class Branchiopoda; order Anostraca; family Artemiidae; genus Artemia; species Artemia sp. Qi Xiang Cuo. Next base: position 33,544,561 of record NC_142796.1, read on the forward strand.
ACAAAAACTTACACACACAAAAACTTACACACACACAAAAACTTACACACACACAAAAACTTACACACACACAAAAAATTAAACAAACACACAAAAAAAATTAAACAAACAAAAACATACAAAAACAAAAACTTAAACACACACAACAACTCAAACACACACAAAAAAACTTACACACACACACAAACTTACACACACAAAAGCTAACACACACACGCAAAAAATTACACACACACAAAAACTAACACACACACAAAAACTTACACACATACAAAAACTTACACACACACAAAAATTACACACACACACACACACACACAAACTTACACACAAACACAAAAACTTACACCCACATACAAAAACTTACACACACAAAAACTTAAACACACACAAAAACTTACACACACACACAAAAAATAAAAAACACAAAAACTTAAAAAGACACAAAAACTAACACCTACACAAAAAATTACACACAAAAAAAAAATTACACACACACAAAAAATTACACACAAAAAAACTTAAACACACATAAAAACTTACACACACACAAAAACTAACACACACACAAAAAACTTACACACACAAACAAAATCTTAACGCAAACAAAAAATTACACACACACACAAAAAATTACACACACACAAAAACTTACACACACACACACACAAACTTACACACACACACACACACACAACAACTTAGACACACACAAAAACTTACACACACAAAAAAAAACTTACACACACAATAAAATTACACACAAACAAAAACTAACACGCACACAAAAAATTAAACACACACACACACAAACTTAAACACAAACACAAACAAACTTACACAAATAAAAAAAATAACACACACACAAAAACATACACACACACAAAAAAACTTAAACAAAAAAAAAAACATATACACACAAAAAAAAAAATACACACACACACACACAAAAACTTCAAAACAAAAAAAAAACTAAATAAACACAAAAAAAAATAAACACAAAAAAAAAAATACACACACACAAAAAAACTTAGAAAAACACACAAACTAACACACACACACAAAAACTTGCAGACACACACACAAAAACATACACACACACACAAAAAATAACACACACACAAAAACTTACACACACAACCACACACAAAAACATACACACTCACACACACACACAAAACAAAACAAACACGCACATAAAAAATTACACACCCAAAAAAAAATACACACACACAAGAAAAAACTAACACCCACAAAAAAAATAACACACACAAAAGAAAGTACACACACACACAAAAAAACTTTCACAAACACAAAAAAAAGCTAACACAAACACAAAAAAACTTACACACACACAAAAACTTATACACACACAAAAAAAATTACACACACAAAAAAAATTACACCCAAAACTTACACACACACAAAAACTTACACGTACACAAAAACTTACACAAAAAAAAAAACTTACACACATAAAAAAAATTACACACATACAAAAAATTACACACAAACAAAAACTTACACACAAACAAAAACTTACTCAGACACAAAAACTTACACACACACACACACAAAATCTTACACACACATACAAAAACTTACACAAACACAAAAACTTATACAAAAAAACAATCTAACAAACATACACACAAAAACTTACACAAACACATACAAAAAAACTTACACACACACACACACACACACAACAACTTACACACACACAAAAATACTTACAAACACAAAAAAAACTTACAAACGCACACAAAAACTTACACACACACAAAAACTTACACGCACACAAAAACTTACACACACACACACACACACAAAATCTTACACGCACACAAAAACTTACACATACAAAAAAACTTACACACACACAAAAACTTACAAACACACACAAAAAAACTGACACACATACAAAAACTAACACACACACAAAACTAACACACACACACAAAAAATTACACACACACACAAAAAATTACACCCACACACAAAAACTTACACAAACACAAAAACTAACACACACACAAAAACTAACACACACACACAAAAACTTACACACATACAAAAACTTACACACACACAAAACTTACACACACACACACAAACTTACACACACACACAAAAACTTACACCCACACACAAAAACTTACAAACACAAAAACTAACACACACACAAAAAGTTACACACACACACAAAAACTTACACAAAAAAAAACATACAAAAACAAAAAAACTTACAAGCAAAAACAAAATTAAACACACACAAAAAATTACACACACACAAAAACATACACACACACAAAAACTTACACACACACAAAAACATACACACACACAAAAAATTACACACACACACAAAAACATACACACACAAAAACAAACTTACACACACACACACACACACACACACACACAAAATCTTACACACACACAAAAACATACACACACACAACCACTTACACACACACAAAAACTTACACACACACAAAAAAATACACACAAACAAAAACTTACACACACACACACAAACACTTACACACACACAAAATCAAAGACATACACACACAAACTTACAAACAAAAACAAAATTACACACACACACAAAAACATACACACACACACAAAAACGCCCACACACAACAAAAATTACACACACACAAAAAAATGTACAAACACACAAAAACTTACACAGACAAACAAAACTTACACGCACATACAAACTTACACAGATACAAAAACTTACACACACAAAAAAACTTACACACACACAAAAACTTACACACAAACAAAACTTAGACACACACACACACAAAACTTACACACACACACAAAAACTTACACCCACACACAAAAACTTACACACACAAAAAACTTACACACACACAAAAAACTTACACACACACAAAAACTTACACACACACAAAAACATACACACACACAAAAACTTACACACACACAAAAACTTACACAAAAACAAAAACTTACACACACACACACAAACTTACACACACACACAAAAATTTACACAAACACAAAAACATACACACACAAAAAATAACACACACACACAAAAAATTACACACACACAAAAAAACTAAAACCCACAAAAAAACTTACACACACACAAACTCTTAAACACACACAAAAACTTACACACACACACAAAAACTTACAAACACACAAAAGATTACACACACACAAAAACATACACACACAAAAAAACATACACGCAAAAGAACAATTATAAAGACACACAAACTAACACACACAAAATAAACTTACACACACACACAAAAACTTACACAGACACAAAAACTTACACACACACACCAAATAGCACACAAAAAAAAACTTACACACACACACACACACACACACACACACACACAAAAATACACACACACACACACACACACAACAACTTACAGACACACAAAAACTTAGACACATACAAAAACTTACACACACACAAAAACTTACACACATACAAAAACTTACACACACACAAAACTTACACACACACACTTACACACACACAAAAAATTACACACACACACAAAATCTTACACCCACAGACAAAAATTTATACACACACCAAAACTTACACACACATAAAAACTAACACACACACAAAAACTTACACACACACAAAAACTTGCACACACATACACAACTTACACACACACACACACACACAAACTTACACACACACACACAAACTTACACCCACACACAAAAACTTACACACACAAAAAACTTACACATACACAAAAAGTTACACCCACACACAAAACTTACACACACAAAAACTCACACACACACAAAATAAAACTCAAGCAAAAAAATTTACACACACAAAAACAAACTAACACACACACAATAAATTACACACACAAACAAACTTACACACACACAAAAACATACACACACACACATACTAACACACACACACAAACTTACACACCCACAAAAAAACACACACACACAAACACACTACACACACACACACACACACACACAAAAAAACAAACACACACAGACACACACACATACACGAAAAAAACCACACAACAAAAAATACTGAAAAAAATACACTTACACACACAAAAAAACTTACACACACAAAAAAATTACACACACACAAAATAATACCATCTATAGAGAAAATACACACACACACACACAAAAAATTTAAAAAAAAATAATTAATACTATTACACACAATATTACACACACACAAACACATACACACACACACACAAAAAAATACACACACACAAAGAAATACACACACAAAAACATACACACACACACAAAAAAATTACACACACACAACATAATAAACCCACACACAAAAACTTACACATACACAAAAACTTACACACACATAAAAAAACTTACACAACCAAAAAACATTACACAAACAAAAAAAAAAAAAAAAAAAAAAAAAATACACACACACACACACACACAAACATACACACACAACAAAAACTGACACCCACACACAAAAACTTCCACAAAAACTATCATACACACACACAAAAAGCTAATACAAAAAACCCACAAATACACAGACAAAATAATACACACACACAAAATAATCCACACACAACCAAAAAAACAACCAAAAAATAACTTACACAACCAAACAAAATAAAACTCACACACAAACTTACACACACACAAACTTACACACACACACACAAACAATTACACACACACACAAAACTACACCCAAAACTTACACACACACAAAAACTTACACGTACACAAACACTTACACACACAAAAAACTTACACACACACAAAAACTTACACACACAAAAAAAATTACACAAACAAAAACTTATACACACACAAAAACTTACACACACACAAAAACTTACACACACACAAAAAAATAAAAAACAACAACAAAAACATACAAACACAAAAAAACTTACACAAAAAAAAAAACTAAAAAAAAAAAACACACTAAAACTCACACACACAAACACAAACAAACACACACACACACACACACAAACACACACAAACACACACACACACACAAAAACTTACACACACACACACACACACACACACACACACACACACACACACACACACACACACACACACACACACACACACACACACACACACACACACACACACACACACACACACACACTTACACACACACACACACACACACACACACACACACACACACACACACACACACACACACACACACAAAAACTTACACACACACAAAAACTTACACACACACAAAAACTTACACACACATAAGAACTTACACACACACACAAAAAACTTTCACACACACACAAAAAAACTTACACACACACACAAAAACTTACACACACAAAAAAACTTATACACACACAAAAAAAATTACACACACACAAAAAATTACACCCAAAACTTACACACACACAAAAACTTACACGTACAAAAAAAATTACACACACAAAAAAAATTACACACAAAAAAAAACTTACACACACACAAAAAATTACACACACAAAATCTTACACACACATAATAACTTACACACACAAAGTAACTAACACACACAAAAAAACTTACACACACACACAAAAACTAACACACACACAAAAAATAACACACACAAAAAAAAAAACACACACACAAAAACTAACACACACACACACACACACTTACACACACACACACACACACACAACAACTAAGATACACACAAAAACATACACACACAAAAAAAACTAACACACACAAAAAAAATACACACACAAAATATTACACTCACAAAAAAACTTACACACACACACAAACAAAATTACACACACAAAAAAAATGACACAAACAAAAAAAATTACACACACACACAAACACTTACAAACACAAACAAAAAAAATAACACAATAACAAAGAATCAAACAAACAAAAACTTACACACACACAAAAACAATTAAACACACACAAAAACTAACACACACACACAAAAACTAACACACACACAAAAACTTAAAAAAATAAAAAAACTTACACACAAACAAAAACTTACACACAAACAAAAATTACAAACAAACAAAAATAACACACACACACACACAAAAAATTACACACACACACAAAAACTTACACCCACACACAAAGACTTACACACACAAAAAAATACACACACACAAAAAGTTACACCCACACACAAAAAATTACACACACAAAAACTTACACACACACAAAAACTTACACACACACAAAAACTCACACACACACAAAAACATACACACACACAAAAACTGAAACACACACAAAAACAAACACACACACACAAAAATACACACACACAAAAACATACACACACACACACACACACATAATTACACACAAACACACACACACACACACACACACACACACACACACACACACACAACAACTTACAGACACACAAAAACTTAAACACACAAAAAAAACTTACACACACAAAAAAATTACACACACACAAAAACTTACACGCAAACAAAAACTTACACACACACACAAAAACTTACACAAACACAAATACTTACACATACAAACAAACGTACACACACACAAAAACATACACACACACAAAAAAAATAAAAAACAAAAAAACAAACAAACACAAAAACAAAAACACACACAAAAAAAAAAACACACACACAACCAATAACACACACACAAAAAAACTAAAAAACAAAAAAAAAATAAAACAAACACAAAAACTTAAACACACAAAAAAACTAAAACACAAAAAAAAACTTACACAAACACAAAACAAAAACACACACACACACACAAAAAAAAAAACACACAAAAAAAAAAAAAAAAAAAAACAAACACATACACACACAAAAAATTTCACACACAAACAAAAACTTACACACACACAAAAAAACATACACACACAAAAACTTACACACACACACAAAACTTACACACACACACAAACATACATACACACAAGAACTTACACACACACACACAAAACTTACACACACACACAAAAACTTACACACACACAAAAACTTACACACACAAAAACTTACACACACACACCAAAAATTACACACACACAAAAAGTTACACCCAAAACTTACACACACACAAAAACTTACACGTACACAAAAACTTAAACACAAAAAAAAAATTACACTCACAAAAAAACATACTCACAAAAAAAAACTTACACACACACAATAAAATAAACACAAACAAAATTACACACACACAAAAACTTACACACACACAAAAAACATACACACACATACAAAAACTTAAACGCACACACAAACTTACACACACACAAAAAATAACACACACACAAAAACTTACACACACACACACACACACATACTTACACACACACACACACACCCACACACACACACACACAACAACTTACAGACACACAAAAACTTACACACATACAAAAACTTACACACACACAAAAACTTACACACACACAAAAACTTAAAAACACACAAAACTTACACACACACACACACACACAAACTTACAGACACACACAAAAACTTACACCCTCACACAAAAACTTACACACACACAAAAACTTACAAACATACAAAAACTTACACACACACAAAAACTTAAACACATACAAAAACTTACACACACACAAAAATTACACACACACACACACACACAAACTTACACACACACACACAAACTTACACACACACACAAAAACTTACACACACAAAAAATTACACACACACAAAAAATAAAACACACAAAAACAAACACACACACAAAAAAACATACACACACAAAAAATTACACACACACAAAAAATTACACAAACACAAAAACATACACACACACAAAAACATAAACACAAAAACCAACTTACACACACACAAAAACTTATAAACTCACACAAATTTACACACACACACAAAAACTTACTTACACACAAACACACACACACAAACACACACAAAAAAACACACACACAAACACACACACACACACACACAAAAACACACACACAACAACTTACATACACACAAAAAATTACACACACAAAAAAAAACTTACACAAAAAAAAAAATTACACACACACAAAAAATTACACGCACACAAAAACTTACACACACACACACAAAAACAAACACAAAAACAAAAACTTACACATAGAAAATAACTTACACACACACACAAACTAACACATCCACACAAAAACTTACACACACACAAAAACATACACACACAAAAAAATACACACAAACAAAAAAAAAAAAAAAAACAAAAAAACTTACACACACACAAAAAAACTTACACACACAAAAAAACTTACACACATAAAAAAACTAACACAAACAAAAAAAATTAAACACACACAAAAACATACAAACACACAAAACACACACACACACACACACACACAAAACTAACACACACACAAAAACAGACACCCACACACAAAACGTACACACACAAAAACTAACACACACACAAGAACTTACACACACACACAGAAACTTACACACACAAAAACATACACGAATATACAAACTTACACACACACAAAAAAATACACACACACAAAAACTGACACAAACACATAAACATACACACACACACAAAAACTTAAACACAAAAAAAAACAAAAACACACAAACAATAACACACACCCAACAAATAAAAAAAACACACACAAAAAATTAAAAAAAAAATTAACACACACACAAAAACTTACACTTACACAAAAACTTACACACAAGAAAAAACTTACACACACAAAAAAACTTACACACACACAAAAACTTATACACACACACAAACTAATACACACATACAAACTTACACACACACAAAACTTACACACACAAAAAAAAAATACACACACATACAAAAACTCACACGCACACAAAAACTTACACACACAAAAAAACTTAGACACACACACAAACTTACACAACCACACACACAAAAACTAACACACACACACAAACACAAAAACACACAAAAACACACACACACAGACAAAAACACACACACAAACTTACACACACACAATCACAAACACAAAAACACAAACACAAACACAAAAAAACACACAAACAAAAAAAAAAACAAACACAAAAAAAAAAAAACACACACAAAAACACAAACAAACAAACCCACACACACACACAACAACTTACACACACACAAAAACTTACACACACACAAAAAAACTTACACACACAAAAAAATTACACACAAAAACTTACACACACACAAAAACTTACACGCACACAAAAACTTACACACACACACACAAAAACATACACACACACAAAAACTTACACACACACAAAAAATAACACACACAAAAAAACTAACACACACACAAACACACACAATAACAAAAAAACACAAACTTAAACACACACACAAAAACTTACACACACACACACAAAAAAACTTACACACACACACACACACAAACTTACACACATACACACAAACATACACACACACAAAAACTTACACACACACACAAAAAAACTTACACACACAAAAAAAACTTACACACACACAAAAACTTACGCACACACAAAAACTTACACACACACACACAAAAACTTACACATACACACACAAACACACAAAACTTACACACGCACACAAAAACTTACACACACGCAAAAAATAACACACACACGAAAAAACATACACACAGACAAAACATTACACATACACAAAAAATTACATATAAAAGAAATAGTACACACACACACACAAAAAACTTTCACACACACACAAAAAAGAATACACACACACAAAAAAACTAAAATAAAAAAAAAAACAAATAGACACAAACAAGCTTACACATACATAAAAACATACACACACACAAAAACTTACACACACACAAACACTCACACACACAAAAAAACTAACACACACACACACACACAAACAAACTTACACACACACACAAACAAACAAACACACAAAAACAAACACACACACACACAAACTTACACACAAAAAAACTTACGCACACACACACAAACTTACACACACACACACACACACACAAAAAAAAACAAACACACACAAAAAAATTACACACACACAAAAACTCACACACACACACACACTTACACAAACAAAAAAACTTACACCCACACACAAAAACTTACACACACACAAAAACTTACAAACACATAAAAACTTACACACAAATAAAAAATAAAACAAAAACACAAAATTACACACACACAAAAACTTACCCACAAAAACAAAATTAAAAACACACACAAAAAATAACACACGCAAAAAAAATTACACACACACAAACTCACACACACACACAAACTTACACACACACAAAAAAACTAACACACACACAAAAACTAACACACACAAAAACTTTAAAACACACTCAAAATATAACACACACACAAAAACTTACACACACACAAAAACTAAAACACAGACAAAAACTAACACACACACAAAACTTACACACACACACACACACACACAAACTTACAAACACACAAACACAAAAACTGACACACACATACAAAAACTTACACACACGAAAAATTACACACACACAAAAACTAACACACACAAAAAAAAAAATAAAAACACAAAAACTAAAACACCCCCAAAAAAAAACAGGTAAAAAAAAAATTACACACACAAAATAAAAAAAAAAAAAAAAGACAATTACACACACAAAATAAAACACATAAATACGAAAATACACACACACAAAAACTTACACACACACAAAAAACTAACACCAACATACAAAAACATAAACGACAACAAAAACTTAAACCAACACACAAAATAACAAACACATACAAACATAAACACACACAAAAACTAACACACACACACACATACACAAACACACAAACTTAAACACACACAAAAACACACAAACACACACACACACACAATAACTTACAGACACTAAAAAACTTACACACACAAAAAAACTTACAAACAAAATAAAATTAAACACACACAAAAACTTACACGCACACAAAAACTTAAACACACACACAAAAAAACTTACACACAAACATAAAATTAAACACACAAAAAAACTTACACACACACAAAAACTAAAACAGACAAATAAAACTTACACACACACACAAAATAACACACACAAAAAAAAACTAAAACACCCACACAAAAACTGACACACAAACAAAAACTAACACACACACAAAAAAAAAAAAACACTAACAAAAGAATACACACACAAAATATAACATAAACAAACACAAATAAATACACACACACACACAAAAAATTACACACACACAATCAAAATAACAAAAAGAAACAAAAATAAGCACACAAAAAAAATAAAACACACACACACAAAAAATAACAAACACACACACACAAAAAATTACACACTCACAAAAAAACTTACACACACACTAAAACTTACACACACACACGAAAAAACCTACACACACAAAAAAACTTACACACACATAAGAACGTACACACACACAAAAAAAAAACTTTCAAACACACACAAAAAAACTTACACACAGACAAAAACTTACACACACACAAAAACTTACACACACACAAAAAAAAATTACACACACACAAAAAATTACACCAAAAACTTACACACACACAAAAACTTACACGAACACAAAAACTTACACACACAAAAAAACTTACACACACACAAAAACTTACACACACAAAAAAACTTACACACACAAAAACTTACACACACATAAAAACTTACACACACACAAAAACTTACACACACACAAAAAAATTACACACACAAACAAAAACTTACAAACACACGCAAAATAACACAAACACACAAACTAAAACACACACAAAAACTTACACACACACACACACACACAAATAAACACACAAATACAAACAAATACAGAAACACATAAACACACACAAACACACAAACACACACAACAACTAACAGACACAAAAAAAATTACACACACAAAAAAAACTTACACACACCAAAAAATTACACACACACAAAAACTTACACGCAAACAAAAACTTACACACAAACACACACAAAATTACAAACACAAAAACACTAACACATAAAAAAAAACTTACACAAACAAAAAAAATTACACACACACACACAAAAACTTACACACACACAAAAAATCAAACAAAAAAAAAAACACACACACAAAAAAAATTAAACACAAACAAAAAATAACACACAAACACCCAAACTAACACATAAACAAAAAATAAAAAACATACAAAAACTAACACACACAAAAAAACTTACACACATACAAAAACTTCCCCACACACAAAAAATACACACACACAAACTTACACACACACACAAAAACTAACACACACACACAAAAACTTACACACACAAAAACTTACACACACACAAAAAATTACACACACACACAAAAAATTACACACACAAAAACTTACACCCACACAAAAACTTACACACACACACAAACTAACACACACACAAAAACTTAAACACAAACAAAAACTTAAACAAACACAAAAACTAACACACACAAAAAAACATAAAAAAAAACTAAAACATAAAAACAAACACACAAATAAAATTAAACAAACAAAAACACACATACACACACACACACACAACAACATACAGAAACAAAAAAATTTACACACACAAAAAAAACTAACACACACACAAAAAAAACACACATAAAAAAACTTACACTCACACAAAAACTTACACACAAACACACAAAAACATACACACACACAAATACTTACACAAACAAAAAAACTTACACACACACAAAAACTTACACACACACACAAAAACTTACACACACGCAAAAACTTAAACAAACAAAAACTTACACACACACACAAAAAATTACACACACACAAAAACTTACACCCACACACAAAAACTTACACACACACAAAAACTTACACACATACAAAAACTAACACACACACAAAAACTGACACACAAACAAAAACATACACACACACAAAACTTACACACACAAACACACACACAAACTTACACACACACACACAAACTAACACCCAAACACAAAGACTTAAACACAAAAAAATTTACAAACACAAAAAAAGTTAAACACAAATAAATAATAATACACACACACAATATTACACACACACAAAAACATATCAAAAAAACAATTCAGACAGACACACAAAAACATACACACACACAAAAACATACACACACACAAAAACTAAAACACACACAAAAACTTACCAAAACACACAAACTAAAACATACACAAAAACTTAAACACACACACACACACATACATACACACACACAAACACACACACACACACAACAACTTACAGACACACAAAAACTTACAAACACAAAAAAAACTTAAACACAAAAAAAAATTACACACACACAAAAACTTACACGCACACAAAAACTTACACACACACACACAAAAACTTACACACACACAAATACTAACACAAACAAAAAAACTTACACACACACAAAAACTTACAAACACACACAAAAAAAAAAACACACACACAAAAACACACAAAAACAAAAACAAACACACACACACAAAAAATTACACACACACAAAAACTTACACCCACACAAAAAAACTTACACACAAACAAAAAATTACACACAAACAAAAAATTACACACAAACAAAAAATTACAAACAGAAAAAAACTTAAACACACAAAAAACTTACACACACACACACACACACAAACTTACACACACACACACAAACTGACACCCACACACAAAAACTTACACACACAAAAATATACACACACACAAAAACTTACACACACACACAAAAACTTACACACACACAAAAATTACACACAAAAAAAAAATTATACACACACAAAAACAAACAAAAACACAAAAAAAAAAAAAAACACAAAAACTTACACACACACAAAAATACTAACAAACACAAACAAAAATAAACAAACAAAAACTAACACACGAACAACAAAAATTACACACACACAAAAAAAAAAAAAAAAAAAAAAAAAAAAAAAAAAAATTAAAACTTACAAAAAAAAATAAACACAAAAAAAATTACACACACAAAAAAAATTAAACACACACAAAAAATTTCACACACACAAAAACATAAACGACCACAAAAACACACCCAAAAACGCATACACACACACAAAATCTTACACACACACAAAAACTAACGTACACACAAAAACTTAAACAATAAAACAAAAATACACACACACAGAAACTAAAGAACAAACAAACAAAAACACAAACACACACAAATACAAACACACACACACATACACATACAAACACACATACACAAACACACACACACACACACACACACACACACACACACACACACACACACACACACACACACACACACAAACACACACACACACAAACAGACACACACACATAAACACAGACACACAAACACAAAAACACAAACAAACAAAAACAAACAAAAAAAAACACACACACACACACACACACACACACACACACAAACACACACAAACACCCACCATAAAAAAAACACACACACAAAAACTTACAGACACACAAAAACTTACACACACAAAAAAAAACTTACACACACAAAAAAATTAAACAAACACAAAAACTAACACTCACACAAAAAATAACACACACACAAACAAAAAATTACACACACACACAAAATCTAACACACACACAAAAAAATACACACACACAAAAACTTACACACACACACAAAAACTGACACACAGAAAAAAACTTACACCCACACACAAAAACTTACACACACACACACAAAAAAACTAACACACACACACAAACTTACACACAAACACAAAAACTTAAACACACAAAAAAACTAATACACACACAAAAACAATAACACACGTAAAAAAAAACATACACACACAAAAAAAATTACACAAACACAAAAAAAAAAACACACACACACAAAAACTTACACACACACACACACACAACAACTAAAACACTCACACAAAAACAAACACACACAAAAAAAATAACACACACACAAGAAAAAAATTACACACAGAAAAAAAATTACACACACAAAAAAAATAACAAACAAAAAAGAACTAACACACACACAAACAAAAAAATATAACACACCCACAACAAAAATTACACACACACACAAAAACAAAAATACACACAAAAACTTATACACACACAAAAACAGACACATACAAAAAAACTTACACACACACAAAATCTGACACACACACAAACACTTACACACACAAAAAAACTTAAACACACACACATACACAAAAACTTAAACACACACACAAAACTTACACACACACTAACTAACACACAAAAAAACTTACACACACACAAGCAAACTTACACACACACACACACAAAAAAAAACAAAAAACTTACACACACAAAAAACTTAAACACAAAAAAAAAATTAAACACACACACAAACTAACACAAAAACAAAAACTTACACCCACACACAAAAAATTACACACACAAACAAACTTACACACACACAAAAACTTACACACACACAAAAACATACACACACACAAAAAATAACACACACACAAAAACACAAACACACAAAAAAACTGACAAACAAACAAAAGATTACAAACACAAAAAAAATTACACACACACAAAAACATACACACAAAAAAAAACAAACAAAAAGCAAATTACACACACACACAAAACCTTACAAACACACAAAAACTTACACACACAAAAACTTACACACACACGCAAAAAATTACACACACACAAAAACTTACAAACACACAAAAACTTAAACACATAAAAAAGCTTACACACACAAAAAACTTACACACACACACACACACACACAAACATACACACACACACAAAAACATAAACACACATAAAAAAACTTACACACACAAAAAATTAAACACACAAAAAAAGTTACACACACAAACAAAAAATTACACACACAAAAACTTACACAGACACAAAAACATACAGGAACACAAAAACTAACACACACAAAAAAACTTACACACACAAAAAAACTTAAAAACACAAAAAATAATAAACACAAAAAAACATACACACACACAAAACTTACACACACAACAAAAACTTACACACACAAAAAAAAAATAACACTCACACAAAAACTTACACACACACAAAAACATACACACACACAAAAACTTACACACACACACACACACATACTTACACACACACACACACACACAACAACTTACACACACACAAAAACTTACACACACAAAAAAAAACTTACACACACAAAAAAATTAAACACACACAAAAAATTACACGCACACAAAAAATTAAACACACACACACAAAAACTTACACACACACAAAAAATCACAAAAAAACACATAATCACACACACACACACAAACTGACACACACAAAAAAAATTACACACACACACAAACACTTAAAAACAAAAAAATTAATTCAAAAAAACACTAAATTACACACACACACAAAAACTTACACACACACAAAAACTTACACACACACACAAAAAATTACACACACACAAAATTATACACACACAAAAAATTACACACACACACAAACAAAAACA
Source organism: Artemia sp. Qi Xiang Cuo (assembly GCF_049724085.1). Lineage (NCBI taxonomy): Eukaryota > Metazoa > Arthropoda > Branchiopoda > Anostraca > Artemiidae > Artemia > Artemia sp. Qi Xiang Cuo. The sequence continues at coordinate 33,561,209 of NC_142796.1, forward strand.
CACAAAAACATACACACACACAAAAACATACACACACAAACACAAAAACTTACACACTCACACACACACACACAACAACTTACACACACACATAAAAACTTACACACACACAAAAACTTACACACACACACGAAAAAACTTACACACACACAAAACTTACACACACATAACAACTTACACACACACACACAAAAACTTTCACACACACACAAAAAAACTTACACACACACACGAAAACTTACACACACAAAAAAACTTATACACACACAAAAAAATTACACACACACAAAAAATTACACCCAAAACTAACACACACACAAAAACTTACACGTACAAAAAAACTTACACACACAAAAAAACTAACACAAAAATAAAAACTTACAAAAACACAATAATTTACACACACAAAAACTTATAAACAAATAAAAACTTACACAAAAACAAAAAATTAAAAACACAAAAAAACTAACACACACATACAAAAACTTACACACACACAAAAACTAACACACACACAAAAACTTACTTACTTACTTACTTAAGTCCCATCCGTCCTTGAAGGTCGTCTTGGGGCCTCTTTCTTCGTAACGGCGTGGATGTGCCTTCTGTATGCTTCACGGTCTTTTGCTAGGCGAAGAAGGTCCGAGAGGCGGTGAGGTGCAAAGTTTTCCTTCCACTTTTTGGGGGACGACCACGAGGACGAGAACCGTGAATTTGGCCTTCGAAGGTGATTTTTGGGAGACGGGACCGACTCATTCGTTGTACGTGACCGAGCCATCGAAGTTGCTGGAGCTGGATCTTCATGAGAATTGTTTGTTGTACTTTAAGGCGCTCGAAAAGTTCGAAATTTGAGATTCTATCAAGGTAAGTGATCCCGCCGATGCGGCGGAGGCACTTAGTTTCAACTGCTGCAAGTCGACGGTTGTCATTTACCTTCAGTGTCCATGTTTCACATGAGTAGATTGCGATGGGGATGATCAGGGTATCAAAAAGTCGTGTCTTAAGCCTCAGAGACAAATCCTTGCTTCGCCATATGGGCATAAGGGCCTTGAAACTGGAACTCGCGAGGGCGAGACGTCTTTTGATGTCTTTTGATGGACTGTTGTCGCTGGTGATCAGACTGCCGAGGTAAGGGAACTCGTCAACCCACTGGATACTCTCTCCATTAATTTTCAGGTCTGGCTTAACTGTATCCTTTGGCTTTCGTGAGCAGCACATAGCCTTTGTTTTTGATACATTTATGATCATTCCAAAAGAACTAGTGGCTTCGAAGACGTCGTTAAGAACGGCTTGTAGATCCTCGGGTGTTTCAGCCATTTCGTTGATATCGTCGGCGTAGGCTAGCTTATCTATCTGAACACCCCATATATGTGCGCCAAAAGTTGTCTCCACCAGGGATAAGACTGCTGTGAGGAAAAGGTTGAACAGCTCTGGAGACAAAAGGCATCCTTGAAGGACACCTGCGGAAGTCTGGAAACTGTCAGTGAGACCTTCACTAGTCATCACACGACTCCCAAATTTTGAGTACATATCCTTGATAAGATCTACTAGGTTTCGTGGGATTCCGTAATGGAGAAGGATATGCCATAGGCCATTTCTCCAAATAAGGTCAAATGCTTGCCTAAAGTCGATCAAGAGCTGATACAGGTCGCGACCGAAGTCCAGATATTCCTCTAAAATTTGGCAAATAGTGAAAATTTGGTCAATGGTCAATCTCCCAGGGCGAAACCTGGCTTGGTATTCTTGGATGACTAAAGACGACACGGCTCTGATCCATTGTAGCATAATTTGGGTGAAAATCTTGGCAGTTTGACTTGTTAGGCTAATAGGACGGTAATTATCACATATCGCCTTTGACCCCTTCTTGTGTAGTGGAACAATTGTGGCTTCGCACCAAGAAGTTGGGAAATGACTCTTTTGCCAGGCACCGGATACAATCTTGTGGAAAAGATCTATAAGTGGTTCACACCGGACTTTCAGCAGTTCTGCCTGTATCCCGTCCGGGCCAGGGGCCTTGTTAGTCTTCAGCGCTTGGATGGCATCTTCGACCTCAGAACGGAGAGGAGGTGGGCTGGGATCTGAGACAGTAACGGGCAAGAGGTCCAGGACAGCAGAGTTTGGAAAGATATCAGGATTAAGCTTTTCTTTGAAATGCTCCATCCATCTCGATCGGATACCTTCTGTGCTTTGTATCTGAGAGCCATTTTTATCTAGCAGTGTACAAGAACTGAGGCTTTTCTTGCTTGTTAGCTCACGAACTCTCTTATACATAAAGTATGAATCGCCTCTCTTAAAATCAGCCTCACACTGTTCACATTTGTCTTTAATGTAGGTGCGATGGGCTCTACGGGTGGCTTTTTCTACAGCACGCTTCAACTGCTTATATCTGTCCCTGCTCTCTCTAAGATTACGGGTTTTTCCATCCGGCGAAGTCCATGTCGCCTTACGACGTTCTCTATGTTTGAAGAGAGTATTGGTAATGGCTAGATCACTGTCTCTGCAAAATTCAATGAGGCGTTTGCCCCTCTTGTTAAGTCGTCCAAGGCCAAATTTACCCATAACATCTTCATTTCGAGCAGAATCGTTACCAACAATAGCATTGAAGTCGCCAATGACAACAATAAGGTCTTTTTTAGGAACTGCGTCAATTAAGCTTTGCAGTTGAAGGTAGAAATTGTCAGACTCTTCATCTGGTTTTCTGCAGTCAGGAGCGTAGACTTGTATGATCGTGATGTTGATCGGGGATCCCTTCATTCGTATCATAATCAACCGTTCTGACACAGGCGTTACGGAAATCAGGGATCTTCGTGCCTTACTCGACATCAAAAAGCCAACACATTGGCGATGGACGCCATCGGTTCTCCCAGACACTATCAGACTAGTGTTGCCGATGCTTTCTTCGCCAGTGCTAGGGAGATGTGTTTCTGAAAGTCCCACACTATCCCATTTATATCGGTTTAGCTCATTTAGGACAAGATCTATTTTGCCTTGTTTAGCAAGCGTCCTAACGTTCAGGGTTCCAACAGATAAAATAAATTTAGGAGAAAGCATAGCCTCCGGGTTTGGAGTTGTCAACACTGTTAAAGGGAGATTCTGGGTCGTCAGTTCGTCGGTTATCCCGGACGCGGTAACTTCGTCGGTTGTCCCGGACGCGGTAACTTTGTCGGTTGCCCCGGACGCGGTAACTTCGTCGGTTGCCCCGGACGCGGTAGTATTGGTTCTCGTTCTTGATCGTTTGTACTTCATATTTTATAGGAGAAGAGGTTTCGTGGCTAATATCAGGACGGTGGTATGCCACTCCTCTCCATCCCTAGCCGGGGCTGGCTATATGTGCTACTGATAATGCACCCTTCAGGCGCACTGCATCACCTGCAACTGAACCCGGACTGGGAGAACGTAGTTAAATGGTTGGACGTATCCATTTGCCGATGGGTCCCGTCCTGTGCACATAACAGGGGCTTTCCACATCCTCCACCTTAGTTTATGGCCTCAAGGCGTGGGTGCTCCACTTATATTTCAAGACCCCCAGAGACCGGATCCACCCGTGGTTCGCGCCTCCTTACCGGGAGGTGCCCTGCATATCTACAGGACGTTCCCCTATCCACCACCTGGGGACGCGTTGAGTGGCCTGGGAAAGGCCCCACTGATAACTCTGAAGTTCTCAGAAACTTACACACACACAAAAACTTACACACACACACACACACATACTTACACACACACACACACACACACACACACACACACACGACACAAAAACTTACAGACACACAAAAACTTACACACACAAAAAAAACTTACACACACAATAAAATTACACACACACAAAAACTTACACACACACAAAAAATTACTCACACACACACAAAAAATTACACACACACAAAAAATTACACAGAAAAAAAAAAATACACACACACAAAAAATTAAACAAAAACAAACAAAAATACAAACACAAACAAAAAAAAAAACAAACAAAAAAACATAAACACACAAAAAAAAAAAAACAAAAAAAAACCAAATAACACACACACACAAAAACTTAAACACACACAAAAACTAACACACACACAAAAACTTACAAACAAAAAAAAACTTACACACAAAAAAAAACTTACACACACACAAAAAAAAACTTACACACACACACACAACCAAAAACTTACACACACACACAAAATATTACACACACACACAAAAACATACACACACAAAAACTCACACAGAAAAAAAAACTTACACACACACACAAAAACATACACAAACAAAAACTTACACCCAAACAAAAACTTACACACACACAAAAACTTACACACACAAAATTAATTACACACACACAAATAATTACACACACACAAAATCATACACACACAAACACATACACACACAAAAAAAAACACACACAAAAACAAACAAAAACTAAAAAACTTAAACACACAAACACAAACACACACACACAAAAACTTACACACACACACAAACTTACACACACACAAAAAAAATTACACACACACAAAAACTTACACACACACAAAAACTTACACACACACACACACAAAAACTTACACACACACAAAAACAAACACAAACACAAAAACCAACACACACACAAAAACAAACACACACACACAAAAAATTACACACACACAAAAAATTACACACACAAAAAAAATTGCACACAAAAATAAAATTACAAAAATGCAAAAAAACTAAAACAAACAAACACACATACACACACAAAAAAAAAAACAAAAACAAAAAATAAAACAAACACAAAAAATTACACACACAAAAAAAAAATTACACACACACAAAAAATTAAACAAACAAAAAAAATTACACACACACAAAAACTTACACACATACAAAAACTTACACACACACAAAACTCACACACACACACAAACAAAAAAACTTACACACACACACAAAAACTTACACCCACACACAAAAACTTACACACACAAAAACTTACACACACACAAAAAGTTACACACACACAAAAAAACTTACACACACACAAAAACTTACACGCACAAAAAATCACACAAACAAAAAAACTTACACAAACACAAAAACTTACAAACACACACAAATACTTACACACACACACACAAAATATTACACACACAAAAAAAGTAACACACAAAAAAAATTACACACAAAAAAAAAAAAATAAACACACACAAAAAATTAAAAAAAAAATTTACACACACACAAAAAATTACACGTAAACAAACACTTACACACAAGAAAAAAATAACACACACAAAAAAAATAAAACAAAAACAAAAAATAACACACACAAAAACTTATACACAAATAAAAACTTACACACATACAAAAACTTACACACACACAAAAAACTTACACACACATACAAAAACTTACACGCACACAAAAAGTTACACACACACAAAAACTTACACACACACAAAAACTTACACACACACACAACACACACACACACTACACACACACACACACACACACACACACACACAACAACTTACAGACACACAAAAACTTACACACATACAAAAACTTACACACACACAAAAACTTACACACATACAAAAACTTACACACACACAAAACTTACACACACACACACACACACAAAATTACACACACACACAAAAAATTACACACACACACAAAAAAAAACACACACACAAAAACTTACACACATACAAAAACTTACACACACACAAAAACTTACACACATACAAAAACTTACACACACACAAAAATTACACACACACACAAACACAAAAACATACATACAAACACAAAAAAACTTACACACACACAAACAAACTTATACACACACAAAAAATTACACACACACAAAAACTTACACAAAAACAAAAAAAAACACGCAAGCAAACATACACACACACAAAAACTTACACACACACAAAAAAATACGAACACTAAAAAACAAAAAATAAAAAACAAACATACAAAAGCAAAGAATATTACACACACACAAAAAATTACACACACACACACACATACTCAAACACACACACACACACACACACACACAAAAACAAAAAGACACACAAAAATTTACACACACAAAAAAAATTACACACAAAAAAAAATTACACACACACAAAAACTTACACGCACACAAAAACTTACACACAAACACACAAAAACTTACACACAAACAAATACTTACACATAGACAAAAACTTACACTAAAAAACAAACTTACACACACACACAAAAACATACACACACACACACAAACTAATAAACAAACCAACATACTTACACACACAACCTATTACACACACACACAAAATAATACACACACACAAAATCTTACACACACACAAAAACTTACACACACACAAGCAATTACACACACACACAAAATCACACACACAAAAAAACTTACACACACACACACACACACACACACAAACTTACACACACACAAAAACTGACACCCACACACAAAAACTTACACACACAAAAACTTACACACACACAAAAAGCTACACACACACAAAAAAACTAAAACAGACAAAAAATTACACACACACAAAAACTTACACACACACACAAACTTACACACACAAAAAAAAATACACACACACAAAAACTTAAACACACACAAAAAAACTTAAACACAAAAACGAACATACACACACAAAAACTTACACACACACACAAAACATTACACACACACACAAAAACTTACACACACACAAAAACTTAAAAACACAAAAAAAAAATGACACACACACAAACTTACACACACACAAAAACAAACACAAACAAACAAAATTACACACACACAAAAAATTACACACACACAAACACTTACACAAAAAAAAAAACATTAACACACACAAAAACTTACACACACACAAAAACTTACACACACACACACGCACATACTTACACACACACACACACACACACACACACAACAAAAAAAGGACACACAAAATATTACACACAAAAAAAAAACTTACACAAGAACTAAAAAAAAAAAAAAAAAAAAACAAAAACGCACACAAACAATTACACACACACACAAAAAAACTTACACACACACACATACTTACACACAGAAAAAAACTTACACAAACACAAAAACTTACACACACACAAAAAAAATTACACACACACAAAAACTTACACACACACAAAAACTTAAACAAACAAAAACTAACACACACACACAAAAACTAACACACACACAAAAACTAACACACATAAAAAAACTTACACACACAAAAAAACTAACACACATACAAAAACTTACACAAACACAAAACTTACACACACACACACACAAACACACACAAACTAACACACACACAAAAACTGAAACACACAAAAAAAAAATAACACACACAAAAAATTACACACACACAAAAATCTACACACACACAAAAAAACTAACACACACAAAAAATAACACACACACAAAAACTAAAACACACACAAAAACTTACACAAACAAAAAAACATACACACAAAAAAACTTAAACACACACAAACAAAATAACACACACACAAAAACTAACACACACAAAAACTTACACACACATAAAAACTTACACACACACAAAAACTTACACACACACAAAAAACTTACACACACAAAAAAAAACTTAAACTCACACAAAAACTTACACACACACAAAAACTAACACACATACAAAAACGTACACACACACACACACACTAACTAACACACACACACAAAAACACACACACACACACACACACACACACACACACACACACAAACAAACACACACACACACACACACAAACAAACAAACAATAAAAAAATCTAGATATCACACTACCTAACTCACAATCCAAAAAAATCAATAACAAACAAACAAACACACAAATAAACACACACATACAAACACACAAAAACTTAATCACACACAAAAACTTATACACACAAAAAAAATTAAACACAAAAAAAAATTACACACACACAAAAACTTTCACGCAAACACGAAAACTTACACACACACACACACAAAAACTAACACAAAAATAAATACTTACACACACACAAAAACTTACACACACACAAAAACTTAGACACACACACAAACACAGAAACTTACACCCACACAAAAAATTACACACACACACACACAAAAGCATACACACACACACACACACAAACTAACACACATACACACAAACAAACACACACAAACAAACTTACACACACACAAAAACAAACACACACAAAAAAAAACAAACACACACAAAAAAACTAACGCACACACAAACACTTATACACAAACACACAAAAACTTACACACACACACACACCAACTTACACACGCACACAAACACTGACACACACAGAAAAACTAACACACACACACGAAAAAACTTACACACACACAAAAACTTACAAAAACACAAAAACTTAAACACACAAAAGAACTTACACACAAACACAAAAAACTTTCACACACACACACAAAAACTTAAACACACACACACAAACTTACACATACACAAAAACTTATACACACACAAAAACTTACACACACATAAAAACTTACACACACACAAAATATTACAAACACACAAAAACTTACACACACACAAAAACTTACACACACACACACACAAAAAAACTTACACACACACACAAAACTTACACACACACAAAAACTTACACACACAAACTTACACACAAAAAAACTTACACACACAAAAAAACAATTACACACAAACAAAAAAAAACATAAACTTAAACTAAAAAAAAAAAAAAACAAACACACAATCTTACACACACACAAACAAACAAACACACACACAAAAAATTACACCCACACACAAACAATAAAAAAAAAAAAATAACAAAAAAAAAAAAACAAACATACACACACACAAAAACTAAAAAACCAAAAAAAACATAAAAAAAAAAACAAAATTACACACACACAAAAACTTACACACACACAAAAACTAACACACACACAAAAACAAACACAAAAACAAACTTACAAACACACAAAAACTTAGACACACACACAAAAACTTACACACACACACAAACTTACACACACAAAAACTTACAAACACACTCAAAAAATTACACACACACAAAAACTTACACACACACAAAAACTTACACACATACAAAACTTACACACACACAAAACTAACACACACACACACACACACACAAACTTACACACACACACACACACACTTACACCCACACACAAAAACTTACACACACAAAAACTTACACACACACAAAAAGTTACACCCACACAAAAAAACTTACAAACACCAAAACTTACACACACACAAAAACTTACAGGAACAAAAAAAATAACACACACAAAAAAAATGAATCACAAAAACAAAATAACACACACAAAAACTAATACACACATAAAAAATTACACACACACAAACTTACACACACACAAAAAACTAACACACACACACAAAAACTTACACACACACAAAAACTTACACACACACAAAAACTTACACACACACAAAAACTTACACACAAACACACACACACACACAAACACACACACACACAAAAACAAAAACACACACAAAAACACAGACACGCACACACAAACACACACTAAAACACACACACACACACACACACACACACACAACAACTTACACACACACAAAAACTTACACACACAAAAAAAAACTTACACACACAAAAAAATTACACACACACAAAAACTTACACGCACACAAAAACATAAACACACACACAAAAAAAATCACAAACACACAAAAACTTACACACACAAAAAACTTACACACACACAAAAACTAACACACACACACAAACTAACACCCACACATAAAAACTAACACACCCACACAAAAAATCACACACAAACAAAAACTTACACCCACAAAAAAAAACATTCACAAGCACAAAAACTTACACACACACACAAAAACTAAAGAACACACACAAACTTACACACACACACAAAAACTAACACACACACACAAAAAACTTACACACACACAAAAACAAACAAAAAAACAAAAACATACACACACACACAAAAAACTTACACACACACAAAAACTAACACACACATAAGAACTTACACACACACACACAAAAACTTTCAAACAAAAACACAAAAAATTACACACTCACACAAAAACTTACACACACACAAAAACTTATACACACACAAAAAAAAATTAAAAAAAAACAAAAAAGTAAACCAAAAACTTACACACACACAAAAACTTACACGTACAAAACAACTTACACACACACAAAAAACTTACACACACACAAAAAAACTTACACACACAAAAACTTACACACAAAAAAAAACTAACAAACACACAAAAAATTATACACACACAAAAAATTACACAAACAAAAAAAAAATTACACACACACACAAAAACTTACACACACACAAAAACTTAAACACACACAAAAACTTAAACACACACAAAAAACTTACACAAACACAAAAACTTACACACACACAAAACTTACACACACACAAAAACTTACACGTACACACAAAACTTACCCACACACAAAAACTTACACACACACAAAGACTCACACACACAAAAAAAATTACACAGACAAAAACTTACACAAACACAAAAAGTTGCACAAAAACAAAAACTAATACAAACACATAAAAACTTACACACACACACAAAAACTAACGCAAAAACAGACATATACACACATACAAACAAAAAACCACACACAAAAACTTACACACACACACACAAACAAACACAAAAACAAAAAAATAAACACAAAAAAACAAAAACACACAAAAAAAATAAAACACATACAAAAAATTAAAAACAAATAAAAACTTACACACACACAAAAAATTACACAAATACAAAAACTTACACACACACAAAACTTACACACACACACACACACACAAAAATACACACACACACAAACGAATCCAAACACACACAAAAACAAACACACACACACACTATGAAAAAAACAAATAAAATTACAAAAACAAGCAAAATTACAAAAATAAAAAAACATTAACCAACACAAAAAATACACACACACACACACACACAAACTTACACACACACACAACAACTGAAACACACACAAAAAATAATACACACACACAAAAACATAAACCCACAAAAAAAATCATAAACACAAACAAAAATACACACACACAAAACAAAAAGACACACACAAAAATATACACACACAAACAAATACACACACACACAAAAACTTACACACACACACAAAAACATACACACACACAAAAAAATTAAAACAAACACAAAATTACACACACACACACACACATAAATACACACACACACACACACACACACACACACACAACAACTTATACACACACAAAAATATACACACACACAAAAAAACTTACACACACAAAAAAATTACACACACACAAAAACTTACACACACACAAAAACTTACACACACACACAAAAACTTACACACACACAAAAACTTACACATACAAAAAAAATTACACACACAAAAATTTAAACCCGCACAAGATAACTTACACACACACAAAAACTTACACACAAACACAAACTTACAAACACACACAAAAACTTACACACACACACACACACACAAAAACATACACACACACAAAAACTTACACACACACAAAAAATTACACACACACAAAAACTTACACACATACAAAAACTTACACACACACAAAACTTACACACACACACACACACACACACAAAAATACACACACACACACAAAATCTTAGAACCAAAAACAAAAACATACAAACACACAAAAAATGACACACACACACAAACATACACACCCACAAAAAAACTAACAAAGACCAAAAATAACACACACACACAAATTTACACACACACAAAACTTACACAAACACAAAAACTTACACATACAAAAAACCTTACACACACACACAAAAACTTACACATACACAAAAATTTACACACACAAAAACTTACACACACACACAAAAAATTACACCCACACACAAAAACTTACACACACACAAAAACTTACACCCACAAAAAAAAACTTACTCACACACAAAAACTTACACACACACAAAAACATACACACAAAAAATAAATTACACACACACAAAAACTTACACACACAAAAAAACTTACACACACAAAAAATTAAACACACACAAAAAATTAAACACACACAAAAACTTACACACACACACACACACATACTTACACACACACACACACACACACAAACACACACAACAACTTATAGACACACAAAAACTTACACACACACAAAAAAACTTACACACACACAAAAAATTACAAACACACAAAAACTTACACGCACACAAAAACTTACACACAAACACAAATAAACTGACACACACAAAAATACTAATACATAGAAAAAAACTTACACACACACAAAAAATTACACACACACACAAAAACTGACACAAAAAAAAAAAATTAAAAACAAAAAAACTTACACACACAAAAAAAAAATTACACACACACAAAAAATAAAACACACACAAAAAAACTTACACACACACAAAAACTTACACACACACAAAAACTTACACACACACAAAAACTTACACACACACAAAAACTTACACACACACAAAACTTACACACACACACACACACAAACAAACTAACAAACAAATACAAAAACTTACACAAACACACAAAATAGTACAAACACAAAAACTTACACACACACAAGAAGTTACACCCACAAAAAAAAACTAACACAGAAAAAAAATAACACACATACACTAAATTACACACACAAAAAAAATTACACAAACACAATAACTTACACACACACAAAAACTTACACACACACACAAAAACTTACGCACACACAAAAACTTACAAACACAAAAACTTACACACACACACAAAAAACTTACACACACACAAAAAACTTACACACACACAAAACTTACACACACACAAAAACTTACACGTACACAAAAACTTACAAACACACAAATAAACTTACACACACACACAAATACTTAGACACACACACAAAAACTAACAAACAAAAAAACTAAGACACACATAAAAACTAACACACACACAAACTGACACACACACAAACACACTTACACACACATACACAAACAATCACACACACACACACACACACAACCTAATACAAACACACACACAAACACACAAACACACACAAAAAGACAAAAAAAAACACACAAAAAAACAAACAAAAAAACACAAAAACACAAACACACAAAAAAAAAAAACAACAAACAAACAAAAAAAATTAAAGACAAAAAAAAAATTACACACACAAAAAAAAACTAACACACAAAAAAAAAATACACACACACAAAAACTATCACGCACACAAAAACTTACACACACACACACACACAAAAACTTACACACACACAAAAACTTACACACACACGCACAAAAACTTACACACACACAAAAACTTACACATACACACAAAAACTTACACACACACACACAAAAAAACTTACACACACACACACACACAAAAACTAACACACACACAAAAAAACTGACACACACACAAAAACTTACACACACACAAAAAATAAAACACAAAAAAAAAAACAAACACACACAAAAAAACTAACTCACACACAAAAACTTACACACACAAAAACACACACACACACACACACACAAAAACTAAAACACGCACAAAAAAAATAACACACACAAAAAAACTTACACACACACACGAAAAAACATACACACAGATAAAAAATAACACACAAACAAAAACTGACACACACAAAAAAAATAACACACACACACACAAAAAAATTTCACACAAACAAAAAAAAACTTACACACACACAAAAAAACTAACACACACAAAAAAACTAAAACACACAAACAAACTAACACATACAAAAAAAATTACACAAACACAAAATCTTACACACACACAAACACTTACACACACAAAAAAACTTACACACACACACACACACACACAAAAAAACTTACACACACACACAAAACTTAAAAACACACAAAGACTTACACACACACACAAACTTACACACATAAAAACTTAAACACACACAAACAAACTAACACAAACACACACACACACACAAAAAAAAAGTTACACACACAAAAAACTTACACACACAAAAAAACTTAAACACACAAAAAAAATTAAACAAACACAAAAACTTACACCCACACACAAAAAATAAAACACAAACAAGAACAAAAACACAAAAAGTAACATACACACATACAAAACAACCATAAACACAATAAAGAAAAAAAACAAAAAATATTACACACACAAAAAAACTAAAACAAACAAACAAAAAATTACACACACATAAAAACTTACACACACAAAAACTTACACAAACACAAAAACTAACACACACACACAAAAACTAACACACACAAAAACTAACAAACACACACAAAAACTTACACACACACAAAAACTTACACACACACACACAGTTACACACATACAAAAACTTACACACACAAAAAAATTACACACACACACACACACACACACACACAAACACACACACACAAAAAAACTTACACACACACAAAAAAACTTACACAAACAAAAACTTACACACACACAAAAACTTACACCCACACACAAAAACTTACACACACCAAAACTTACACACACAAAAACAATTAAACATACAAAAAAAATTACACACACAAAAAAACTGAATCACAAAAAAAAAATTAAACACAAATAAAATAACAAACACACAAAAACTTACACACACACAAAAACATACACACACACAAAAAACAAAAAAACACACACAAAAACATACAAGAAAAAAAAATCATACACACACACAAAAAATAACACACACGCAAAAACATACACACCCACACAAACACATACTTACAAACAAAAAAACAAAAAATAAAACACACAAAAACAAACACACACACACACAAAAAAACTAACACACACACAAAAACTTACACACACACAAAAAACTTACACACAAAAAAAAATTAAACACACAAAAAAAATTACACGCACAAAAAAAAATACACACACACACAAACAAAATGACACAAAAAAAAATAATTACACACACACAAAAACATAAACACAAACATAAAAACTAACACAAACACACAAACTTACACACACACATAAAAACTTACACACCCACACAAAAACTTACACACACAAAAAAACTTACACACACACAAAAAAACTTACACACACACAAAAAGTAAAACACACAAACACAAACTAAAACACAAAAAAAAACTTACACAGACACACAAAAACATATACACACACAAAAAACTTGCAAACACACAAAAACTTACACACACAAAAAAATTTACACACACACACACAAAAAATTACACACTCACACACACAAAAACTAACACACTCACATAAAAACTTACAAACACAAAAAAAATTACACACACACACTAAAAAACTTACACACACACAAAAAATTACACACACAAAATAACTTACACACACACACAAAAAAACTTACACACACACACACAAAAACTTACACACACACAAAAACTTACACACACACAAAAACTTATACACACACAAAAAAAAATAACACACACACAAAAAATTACACCCAAAACTTACACACACACAAAAAATTACACGTACAAAAAAACTTAAACAAAAAAAACAACTTACACACACAAAAAAACTTACACACACAAAAAAACATACACAAACAAAAACTAACACACACAGAAAAACTAACAAACACACAAGAACTTACAAACACACAAAAAAATAACACACACACACAAAAACAAACACACACAAAAAAACTAACACACACATAAAAACATACACACACAAAAAAACTTACACACACACACACACACAAACACACACACACACACACACAAACACACACACACACACAACAACTTACAGACACACAAAAACTAAAACACACACAAAAAAACTTACAGACACACAAAAATTACACACACACAAAAACTTACACACACACAAAAAATTACACACACACACACAAAAACTTACACACACAAAAAAAACTTACACACACACAAAAAACATACACACACACAAAAAAACTTATACACACACAAAAAAAACTTAGACACATAAAAAAAAACTAATACACACACAAAAACTAACACACACACAGAAAATTACACACACACAAAAACTTAAACCCACACAAAAACTTACACACACACAAAAACTTACACACACACACAAACTTAAACACACACAAAACTTACACACACACACACACAAAATTACACACACACACAAAAACTTACACACACACACACAAAAAATTACACACACAAAAGAAGTTACACCCACAAAAAAACTATTACACAGACAATATCTTACACACACACAAAAACATACACACACACAAAAACTAAAACACAAACAAAATAATACACACACACAATCAATTACACACACACAAGCACTTACACACACACAATAAAATACACGAACACACACAATTACACACACACACACACATACTTACACACACACACACACACACACACACACACAACAAATAACAAACACACAAAAACTAACACAAAAAAAAAAAACTTAAAAACAAAAAAAAATTACACACACGCAAAAAAATACACTCAAACAAAAAATTACACACACACACAAAAACTTACACAAACAAAAAAAATTACACATACAAACAAAATTAAACACACACACAAAATTACACACACACAAAAAAACTTACAAACACAAAAAAACTAAAACACACAAAAACTTACACACACACACAAAAAATTACACACACACAAAAACTTACACCCACACACAAAAACTTACACACACACAAAAACTTACACACATACAAAAACTTACACACACACAAAAACTTACACCCATACAAAAACTTACACACACACAAAACTTACACACACACACACAAACTTACACACACACACAAAAAGTTACACCCACACACAAAAACTTACACACACAAAAACTTACACACACACAAAAACTTACACCCACACACAAAAACTTACACACACAAACACTTACACACACACAAAAACTTGCACACACACCAAAAATTACAAACACTCTCAAAAACTTACACACACACACACAAAAACTTACACACACAAAAAAACTTACACACACACAAAAAAACTTACAAACACACAAAAACATACACACACACACACAAAATTATACACACACACAAAAAAAAAATAAAAAACACACAAACACATACACACACACAAAATCATACACACACAAAAACATAGAAACACACAAAAACAAAGAAACACAAAAAAAATTACACACACACAAAAAACTTACACACACATACAAAATCATAAATACACACAAAAACTTAGACACAAAAACACAATATTACACACACACAAAAACAACCACAAACGCAGAAAAATGAACGCATAAAAAAAAACTAACACACAAAAAATAAAATACACACACACACAAAAACTTACACACACACAAAAACAAACACACACACACACACACACACACACACAAACTTACCCACATACACAAAAAATTATACACACAAAAAAAATAACACACACATACACAAAATTACACACACAAACAAAAACTAAAACACACAAAAAAACTTACTCAAACAAAAAAAAATACACACACACACACAAAAACTTACACACACACACACACACACAACAACTAAAACACGCACACAAAAAATAACACACACAAAAAAAATAACAAACAAACACCACAAAACAAACACACAAAAAAAAAAAAACACACAAAAAAAAAATTACACACACACACAAAAAAAAAAACACAAAAACACACTATAACAAAAAAACACGCTCACTATCAAAAAACCCAACACATAAAAACAAAAAAAAACAAAAACATACAAAAAAAAATACACACACACAAAATCATACACACACACAAAAAATTACACACACAAAAAAAATTACACACACACACACACACAAAAAAACTAACACACACACAAACAACTAACACACACACAAAGAATTACACACACACACAAAATTACACACACAAAAAATTACACACAAAAAAAAAAAATTACACACACACACACACACACAAAAAAAAAACTTACACTCACAAAAAACTAACACACACACAAAAACTTACACACACAAAAACTGACACAAACACACAAACTTACACCCACAAACAAAAAATTACAAACACAAAAAAAATTACACACACACAAATAATGACAAAAACACAAAAACTTACACACACAAAAAAACATAAACAAAAACAAAAAATTACACACACACAAAAACTTACACACACACAAAAAACTTACACACACACAAACTAATACAAGCAAAAAAACTTACACACACAAAACAAATTAAACACACACACAAAAACTCACACACACACACAAACATAAACACACAAAAACTTACACACAAACGCAAAAACTTACACACACACAAAAACTTACACACACACAAAAACTTACACACAAACAAAAACTTACACACACACAAAACTTACACACACACACACACACACACACAAACTTACACACACACACACAAAAACTTACACACACAAAAAAAAAATAAAACACACAAAAACTTACACACACACAAAAACTTACACACACAAACAAAAACTTACACACACAAAAACTTACACACACACAAAAACTTACACACACACAAAAAATAATACAAACACAAAAACTGACACACACACACAAAAACTTACATACACAAAAAAAAACTTACACACACACAAAACTAACACACAAAAAAACTTACACACACACAACCAAAATTACACACACACAAAAAAGTACACACAAAAATTACACACAAAAAAAAACTTACACGAACACAAAAACTTACACACACACAAAAACAAACACACACACAAAAAAGAACACAAAAAAACAAACATAAACAAACAAAAAAACTTACAAACAAAAAAAAACTTACCCACACACAAAAAATTAAAAAAACACACAAAACCTACTCACAAATAAAAAAAATTACACACACACAAAAACTTACACGCACACCAAAACTTACACACACACAAAAACTTACACACACGCACACACACACACATACTTACACACACACACACACACAAAAACTTACACACACACAAAAAATTACACACACACAAAAAAAACATACACACACACAAAAATTAACACACACAAAAAAACTTACACTCACACAAAAACTTACACACACACACACACAAACACTTACACACACATAAAAACTCACACAAACAAAAAAACTTACACACACACAAAAACTAACACATACACACACAAAAACTTACACACACACAAAAACAAAAACAAACAAAAACTTACACACACACAAAAAAAATTACACACACACAAAAACTTACACACACACACAAAAACTTACAGACACACAAACACTAACACACATAAAAAAACTTACACACACACAAAAACTTACACACACACAAAAACTTACACACAGACAAAACTTACACACACACACACACACAAACTTACACACACACACACAAAAACTTACACCCACACACAAAAACTTACACACACACAAACTTACACACACACAAAAAGTTACACCCACACACAAAAACTTACACACACAAAAACTTACACACCCACAAAAACTTACAACAAACACACAAAAAATTACACACACAAAAAAACTTACACACAAAAAAACTTACACACACACACAAAAAATTACACACACACAAAAAATTAAAACCAAAACTAACACACACACAAAAACTTACACATACACAAAAACTTAAACACACAAAAAAAATTACACACACACAAAAACTTTCTCACACACAAAAACTTACACACACAAAAACTTATACACACATACAAACTTACACACACACAAAAACTTACACACACACAAAAAACTTACACACACATACAAAAACTTACACGCACACAAAAACTTAACACACACACAAAAACTTAACACACACACAAAAACTTACACACACACACAAAAACTTACACACACACACACAAAACTTACACACACACAAAAACTTACACACACACAAAATACTTACACATACAAAAAAACTTACACACACACAAAAACTGACACACACACACAAAAAAACATAAACACACAAAAAAACAAACAAAAACACAAAAAAAATAACAAACAAACAAAAAAAATTACACACACACAAAAACTTACACACACACACAAAAACTTACACACACACAAAAAATTACACACAAACAAAAACTTACACACACACAAAACTTACACACACACACACAAAAACTTAAACACACACAAAAAATTGCACACACACAAAAACTTACACACACACACACACAAAAACTTACAAACACACAATAACTTACACACACACAAATTCTGACACACACACACAAAAACTTACACACACAAAAACTTACACACACAAAAACTTACACACACACACAAAAAACTACACACACACACAAACTTACACCCACGAACAAAAACTTACACACACACAAAAACTTACACACACAAAAACTTACACACACACACACAAAAACTTACACCCACACACAAAAACTTACATACACACAAAAGCTTACACACACAAAAAAACTTACACCCACACACACAAACTTACACACACACAAAAACTGACAAACACACAAAAACAAACAAAAACAAACACAATTAAACACACACAAAAAAAATTAATAACAAAAAAACAAAATTAAACAAACACACAAACTAACACACACACACAAAAACTTACACACACACACAAAAACTTACACACACACACAAAAAAACTTACACACATACACAAAAACTTATACACACAATAAAAATTACACACACACAAAAAATAATACACACACACAAAAAAACTAAAAAAAAAACAATAACTAAATCACAAAAGAAAAATTACACACACACACACAAAAACTTACACACACACACACACAACAACAACTAACACAAGCACATAAAAACTAACACACACAAAAACTTACACACACACACACAAAATTACACACACAAAAAAAATAACACCCAAAACTTACACACACACACAAAAAACTTTCACACACACACAAAAAAACTTACACCCACACAAACAAACTTACACACACACAAAAACTTATACACACACAAAAACTTACACACACATAAAAACTTACACACACACAAAATCTTACACACACACAAAAACTTACACACACACAAAAACTTACACACACACACACACACACAAAAACTTACACAGACAAAAAAACTAACACACACAAAAAAACTTACACACACACACACAAACTAACACACATAAAAACTAACAAACACACACACAAACTTACACACACACACACACAAAAACTTACACTCACAAAAAACTTACACACACACAAAAAATTACACACACACAAAAACTTACACACACACAAAAACTTACACACACACAAAAAAACTTACACACACACATAAACTTACACACACACAAAAGCAGACACAAACAAACAAAATTACACACACACAAAAAATTACACAAACAAAAAAAAAAAAAAAAACGCAAGCACACTAACACACACAAAAACTTACACACACAAAAAAAAATTACACACACACAAAAACTTACACCCACACACAAAAACTTACACACACACAAAAACTTACACACACACAAAAACTTATACACACACAAACACTTAAACACGCACACACACAAAAACTTACTCACACACACAAAAACTTACACACACACACAAAAACTTACACCCACACACAAAAACTTACAAACATACAAAAACTTACGCACACACAAAAACTTACATCCACACACAAAAACTAACACACACACAAAAACTTAAACAAACAAAAAAACTTACACACACACAAAACTTACACACAAACAAAAACTTAAGAACACACCAAAACTTACACACACACACACAAAAACTTACACACACACACAAAAACTTACACACACAAAAACTTATACACACACAAAAACTTACGCACAAACAAAAACTTACATCCACACACAAAAACTTACAAACACACAAAAACTTACACAAACACAAAAACTTACACACACAAAAACTTACACCCACACACAAAAACTTACACAAACACAAAAACTTACACACACAAAAAAACTTACACACACAAAAAAAAACTTACACACACACACACACGTGGGGGGACCTTTGAGGACCGAGGGCTTCCTTGGGGGTTGGGATAGGGGGATCGTAGCCCTTTGGGTTTGGGGTAGGGGACCTCAAGACACTGTTCAAATGGAACTTGTGTATTATAACGACCACAGAGTTTCACCCTCAAATCCTATTCTAAAACCTCTTCCAAAATCATCTTTTAAAATGTCTCTAACTGTTTTGCCGAAATAATTCCCTAAAATGTCTAAAATGGTTTCGCCCAAATAACCCCTACACGTAATTTCAGCGTGTTCCTTTTGTTTTTGGCATCCCTGCGCTGTCACATTTGAAAGGGTTACTAAGAAACCCTTTCCCGCGCTAATCTCTTCATCTCTAAGATCAAAACATTCGCCCAGAAACAATTCTCCTGAAAGAACTCCAAAGACAATAATAAACTTCGTCCCGGAGACAATTCTCCTTGGAAATACATCAAAGACATTAATAAACTTTGCCCGGGAACAATTCTCGGAAACATTTTCTCCCTGGGGATTCCATGCCCATATATGGTGCCCCGTCGGGACTGACAGCACAGGTGTTCTCCCTAGGGACTCTATGCCCATATATGGTGTGGGCGTGGGAGTCGGACCCCCTTTCTACTCAATGAGAGGATATCACGCCAGGCAAGATCTGTGGGCCATTTTTTGTAAAGATTAACTCGCTCAGATGTGTAGCGCATGTACACCACAATATTTTTTTGTCTATTTGGGATACCCAGGTACCCAGGTAACACACAGGTGGTCACTCCTACATAATTGGGGGTAATCTAACGAGTGCATTGTAATTATCAGGACAGTTGCTAAAAATGAGATGTAACATATGGCTGTCTCTTGTTGGCACCTTGACAAGCTGCTTAAGTGACAGAGAATTGCTTAGCCATTTGAGATCTTAGTCAATAAAGTTGCCACACATTATGATACCAGAGTTAGGATACAAGGATCGTAAGTTGTCATTGCAATTCTGTAAGCAATTCTCGAGTCTTTACGATAAGGGCCATCGGGCGGATAGTAAGGCCATGCCCATAGGGGGGTGGGGCATTAGGGGGTTTCAACCCCCCCCCCCCCGAAATGTTCGTGTGACTCGTAAAAACGTAGTATCAAAAATTGATATAAACAAATTTTTATGCATTTCTTGACGTTTTTTGTATAAAATCTTCCCCCCGAAAAGAATCTTTGAGTAAAACCCACCCCGAAAAAAACAATCCTGGGTACGGCCTTGGTGGATAGTAAAAAGCACATATCACTAGTGATGCCCCTTCCTAGGGTAGCCTCTAAGACCTGTAGCATAACCATACGACTTCAAAACCATCTTTATTTGGTATATTGCTGAAATTGAGAACTCTACTTTTTTATAGGTGATCAACAAATAATACCAACGCCACCACCATGTGTTATTGTAATGTCAGTGGATGTCATTCTTGGTTTGAAATAGGTATCAGATACATCAAATGCAACATACTCTTCAGTTGCGGACCACAGTCCACAGAAACAAGCAATATCAACAAGTTCATTTTTCAAGCTTAGTTCAACCTCTTCTATATCGTTCATAAGTGACCAGACATTTGACACTGTTATTTTCGAAAAAGAATAGGGATGAATGAAGGACTGCGATCTCGATTATGATTGCCTGCACGATGAATCGGTCCCAAGTTGGGAAAGTCGGGAAACATGATTTGAAGGGTGGGTGAATCTTTGATTTCTTTAAAATTTCATGGTGGGTGAATCTTTGATTTCTTTGGCAGTCTTGTTTTAACAGAGGTGTTTTTTTTTGCTCCCCGTTTTAAGACTTCGCAATTCAGTCTTGGAACGGATCTTTTTCCTTCTGCGAACAGTGATATACACATTATAGTCAGGGCGCCGGAATTAAAAAATGTGACATATACCCCGAAGGAAAAAGGTATCGATGAAAAGGGGCCTACCCCCCCCCCCTAAATCGACCTTGCTGATTCGAAAAATAGCAATGGCACATTCGTACGAGGCGGCAAACACCAAGAAACTTAGGGTTTCACAACTTGTGTATGGCTCCTCAGTGGACACTGTTGTTCCAGTGAGTCTGATGCGCCCTTTTTCGCAGAAAACCGAGTATCAACGACTAAAGCAGCAGTATCTAAGATGTCCGGAGGCCAAGGAATGTCTTTTCAACCACAACATGCTATGTTTTTATATTTACTGTAACGCTAAATCTCAGACAAAAAGCTAGCGAAGCTCTACACATATGTAGACAAAGAGTTTACTAACCAAAGTATTACGAATTATTTAAAACGGAATTCGAATAAATGATCACGTGAAAAACCGATCGAATTACTAAAGCAGCCCACTACCCATCATCCCTTCAAATCAACAACTTCCATGCAGAATAACTATTCCTTGTCAGAACTAAACTCCCCTTCGCAACATTTTCCACAACGGGAGCACAAAATATCGCAGCCCGTAGCTGCACAGGGGCATTTTTGTCGGTGAAACTTTTTGAATGGTAGATGGCCAGGCTGCAAGAGTCGATTTCTAGGGTAAAACTTTTCCGGCTTTTAACTCCCACCCAAAATCTAAGGGAGAAAAGTAGATGGGACTGGGCAAAAGCGCCTGTAGCATTACAGATCATTGAAAAATACATCTTTTGACGTGGAACTTGAACGAGTCGTCTGTTGGAGGTAGGCTCTTTAGTGTTTTACGGCGCGGAAACAAGTGAACTCGCAGATCGTTTAAACAGTCAAAGTTTTCGTTTTTTCCGTACGACGCGATCAAAATGTCCCGACTCAACTTCACAATTTCATCCTCGAGTTCAATGGCCTCTTGTATGTCTCTTGAAACCTGGTCAGTCACAGCTAAAATTTGGTGAAACAATGTTTGGTGAAACAGCCGGTGAAACAATGAAAAAATGCCACTAAAGACGTTCACTAAAGACGGAGGGAGTCCATTTGCCAGCTCCATGACAGAAACAGCTTTGTCCTTGAAGCAAACCCAGATGTTTGGTGTTGCACTGGTTTGTGCCTCAATTTTAGAAAAAGACTGAAGCAAGATGACGAAATATCGGTGTCATTGGCTTCGATAATCACGTCTGAACATCCAGTTTTAACACAGAAAGTAGCGCGAAGGACAGCACGAGTGTCTGCTTCCTCGTGAGTGCAGCTCAAGTCAGTCGTAAAACTGCTGCTTCCGTCAGCACTACTCTCTGGTTTAAGTTCCACAACTTTGGTTCTATCAGGAAACCCTCCGGATAGGTAAACAGGGAAAGGTGATGTTTTCCTATCAATCTAAGACCAGACCTCAAACACGCACTCTATCAGTTTCGCTTTGCTTTTTGAATCAAGCTGGATCGAGTCCCAGCAGTCAAGAACCATATGTCAACGAACGGAAAAGGTTTTGCCAGGACGACTTCCCCGCTGTTCGTGGCAGCCACTACTGTCTTTCAGAGAGACAACTTCGCAGCCCACTAAATCCTGGAGCATGCCATCATAGCGATCAGCTACAATATGTAGCTATGTTATCTCTTTCGGCTGTTTTTATTATGAGACCCTCCAACGTTCTTTTAGCGAAGTCCGTCAAGATTTCGTCTGTTCGAGGGGGCTGACTTCTGATCAGTGGCATAAAATCAACTACGACCCCCAGACTTACCGCGGCCCGGGAACTTGGACACTCTGCTGGCCACTTCTCGATGGCAAGAGAGATTTTTAGGAACTCCACCGTAGCACATTTGCTGCCGGTTCTTAACACGGTGTTGCCACTGGCTGTAATTTCAAACAAAACAGGGGGATATGGTAGCAGCTCGTGGCCTAGTATTCTCATCAGTATATCAGTACGTAGACCCTGGTCCGAATCAACAGCGATCATGATCCGTTTAACAATATTCAATTCTGCGTTTGCGTACACGGCACTTCCGGATGCCTTTTTGATGATCTTTTTCGAGCTTTGAAAAGTCTGTACTTTCACTTTCGTAAACGCATCACCATCTCCATCAAGAAAGGCTCCAATTGCCTTTAAGTCCGAAACTTTAGCACTTAACAGACTACACCAGTATCTGCCAACTCTCCAGTTATAATGTTGACTAGTTTCTCACCATCAGAGGAGAACGGGTCGACGTGATCTTCTATAACAGCGACAAATTTTCGGACCAGTTCTTCATCTCTTTTATCCGAAGCATGAGTTGAATACTAACCATCGTCGAATTCACTCAAGCTTTGCACTCCAGCCATACCACATAATGCTGTCAACACCTTTTTAGAGGAAAGACTTGATGATAAAGGTTCTCCCCTTGGATAATATGCTAACTAGGATCATTATACATATTTTAAAGTAAGAATAGTTTTCAATTCAATTCAAACTTTTATTTCCTCTGAATACGAAGATTAAAAAAGAAAATAAATAAATAAATAACCGCTAATCAACATGCTTCTTACAGTTCTTGCCTTGGGAAGGCATAGGGGATTTGCTCCCAACTTATGTTAATTTCTGCTCGTTTTCAGTTTGACTCGGTTAATTATTGTAATTTCTGTTCGTTTTATCTTTCATTTATTTATCAATGCTGATTTGTGGTAGTTTCACGCTTGGTAGATTAGTTGATTTTATTTCTTTGAAAAACTTATTTTGTGGAAAAAGTTTTTTTTAATTAATTTCTGCTCGTTTTATATTGACATAGTCTTTTCAGGGAAAAAAGAAAATTATACTTTAAATCTTTTTGCTTTTAAGACTTTATAGTTTGGCCTGCTATTTGTATGCTGGAGATAAATTTTCAGCAATTTTTAACAACATACACCCTTTTAAAAATCTGGACATAAACAGTACTGTTTAATTTAGTAGTAGAGAGGGAGGTGCTACTCGTGTCCCTCACCCCTGCTGCCACCTATAACTTTTTTGCACCCCAAATAAGGGCATAGAGTCATTAGGGAGAACACGTGGTTAATGGGGTCAATGACCTAAATGTCAACAACAACAACATCGACCTTGACATTCGCTGAGAGCGTGCACTTACAACAACAACAACATCGACCTTGGAACACCTGTGCTGTCGACCTCAATTCACCTATCGTGAATCAATAATTCCCCTTAGAAACAACAAATTAATTCCCCTTTCTTGACAGATCAATCAACCAATGACATCATCTGTCAGACTTTTAAAATTTTCGCCTAGAAACGATTCTCCAGGAATAGATCCAAGTCATTAATGTCATTGCCTCGGAAACAACTCTTTTGGTCGAACTCCAAAGGATATTAATAACCAAAGGCCATGGAAACAATTCTCCAAGAAACATCTTAGCGATGAATTATTTTAGCGCGGGAATCAGGTTTCTTATTAATTTGAAATGCATTAGCGCAGAGATGCCAAAAACAAAAGTAACACGCTGAAATTACGTTTAGGGATTATTTGGGCGAAACCGTTTTAGACAGGCTATGGAACTATTTCGGCGAAACAGTTAGAGACATTTTGAAAGAAGATTTTAGGAAAGGTTTTAGAAGAGAATTTGAGGGTGAAACTCTGTGGTCGTTATAATACACAAGTTCTATTTGAACAGTGTTGTGAGGTCCTCTACCCCAACCCCAAAGGGTTCCGATCCCCCAACCCCAACCCCGAAGGAAGCCCCCGGTACCCAAAGGTCCCCCAAGCTCCCAAAGAGCCCCAGCCCCCAAAACGCCCTCCTCAGACCCCCAAACGCCCTCCTCAGACCCTCAAAGGCCCTCCTCTGGTCCTCAAAGGGCCCCCGGACCCCCACAGGGCACCCTGGCCCCCCGAGACCCGCCCCCCGGTCCTCAAAGGTCCCCCGGCCCCGAGAAGCGCTGCGGGCCAGGAATGCGCCGCATGGGGATGTGCCGCAGGGGGATGCGCCGCGGGTCGGAGGAAGCGCCGCAGGGATGCGTTGCAGGGATGCGCCGCAGGGGATGCGCCGCAGGGATGCGCCGCAGGGATGCGCCGCAGGGGATGTGCCGCAGGGATGCGCCGCAGGGATGT
Source organism: Artemia sp. Qi Xiang Cuo (assembly GCF_049724085.1). Lineage (NCBI taxonomy): Eukaryota > Metazoa > Arthropoda > Branchiopoda > Anostraca > Artemiidae > Artemia > Artemia sp. Qi Xiang Cuo. The sequence goes on from NC_142796.1 coordinate 33,589,448, forward strand.
GCCGCAGGGATGCGCCGCAGGGATGCGCCGCAGGGATGCGCCGCAAAAAGTAAACTAAAAAGTAAAAATTTCGAAATGTTATCCCCCAAACACCCTCCTCAGACCCCCAAAGGCCCTCCCTGTGCCCCAAAGGCCCTCCCTGTGCCCAAAGGTCCTCCCCCGGTCCCCAAAGGCCGTCCCCCGGCCCCCATAGGTCCCCCGGACCAGAGAAGCGCCGCAGGGGATGCGCCATAGGCCAGGAAAGCGCCGCAGGATGTGCCGTAGGGATGCGCCGCGGGTCGGGGGAAGCGCCGCAGGGGATGCGCCGCAGGGAGACACCGCAGGAAAGCGCCGCAGGATGCGCCGCAGGGATGCGCCGCAAAAAAAAAAGTAAACTAAAAAGTAAAAATTTCGAAATGTTATCCCCCAACCGCCCTCTTCAGACCCCCAAAGGCCCTCCCCTGGTCCTCAAAGGTCCCCCGGGCTCCCAAAGGGCCAACCGGCCCCCAAGGGTCCCCCTGGCCCCCAAAGGTCCTCCCCCAGTCCCCAAAGGTCCACTGGGCTCCCCAAGGCCCTCCCCCGGTCCCCACAGGGCCCCCGGGCGCCCCAACGACCCCGCCATCCTCACGGTCCCCTGGATCCCCAAACGCCCTCCATGTGCCCCAAAGGTCCTCCTCTGGTCACCATACATACACACAAAAACTTACACACACACAAAAACTTACACACACACACAAAAACTTACACACACACACGAAAACTTATACACACACACACATGAAAACTTACACACACACGCCAAAACTTACACAAACACACACAAAAAAATACACACACACACACAGAAAAAAACAAACACAAGCACACCAAAACAAACATGCAGACAAAAACTTACATTCACAAAAAAACTTATACACACACACACACAAAAAAAAATTAAAAACACAAAAACACTAAAAAACAAAAACACTCGCAAAAAATTAAAAACAAAAACAAAAAAACACAAACACACAAACACAAACACACACCCAAAAACTTACACATGAACACAAAAAAAACTCACACACACACACGCACAAAAGCTTACACACACACACACACACACACACACAACTTACACACACACACACGAAAACTCACACACACACGCCAAAACTTACACACACACACACACACACACAAACTTATACACACACACACACACAAAACTTACACACACAAAAACTTACACACACACACAAACACAAACTTAAACAAACACACAAAAAACTTACACACACACACAAAATCTTACACACACAAAAACTTACACACACACACACAAAAACTTACACCCACACGCAAAAACTTACAAACACACAAAAACATACAAGCACACAAAAACTTACACACACACACAAACTTACACACACACACACACACACACACACACACACACACAAACTTATACACGCACACACAAAAAAACTAACACACACGCACAAAAACTTACACACACACACACACACACACAAACACACACACAAACACAAAAAACTTACATCCACAAACAAAAGCTTAGACACACAAAAAACTTACACACACACACACAAAAAAAAACACAAACACAACAAAAATAACAAACACAAAAAAAAACTTACACACACACGCCAAAACTTACACACACACTCCAAAACTTACACACACACACACAAAAACTCACACACAAACACACACACAAAAACTTACAAATGCACAAGAAAAATTAAATTAAGAAAAAAAATTACATGCACAAAAAAAAATACACAAACCCACACACAAACAAATCAAACACACAAACACAAAAAAACTTACACACACACACCAAAACTTACACACACACAAAAACTTACACACACACACACACACACACACACAAAAACTTACACATTAACACAAAAAACTCACACACACACGCACAAAAACTTGCACACACACACACACAAAAAACTTACACACACACACACGAAAACTCACACACACACGCCAAGACGTACACACACCCAAACTTACACACACACACACACACAAAAACTTACACATCCACACTAAAACTTACATGCACACAAAAACTTACATTCACACAAAAACTTACACACACACACACACACACAAAACTAAAACACACACACACACGAAAACTCACACACACACTCAAAAACTTACACACACACAAAACTTACACACACACACAAAAACTAACACATTAACACAAAAAAAACTCAAACACACACTCACAAAAACCAACACACACACACACACACAAAACTTACACACACACACACGAAAACTTACACACACACGCCAAAACTTACACACACAAAAACTTACACATGCACACGAAAACTTACAAACACACACACGAAAACAAACACACACACCCAAAAACAAACACACACACACACACACACACACATACACACACACACACACAAACACACAAAAACTTACACATGCACACGAAAACTTACATGAACACAAAAAATTACATTCACCATAAAACTTACACACACACACAACACTTAAACACACACACACACACACTAAAACACACACACATACGCCAAAAAAAACACACACAAAAAAAAATACACACACACACACACACACACAAAAAAAGACACATGAAAACAAAAAAAAATCACACACACACTCACAAAATCTATCACACACACACACACACAAAAACTTAAAAACACAAAAACAAGAAAACTAAAAAACACATGCCCAAAATAAGAAACAAAAAAAATAACACACAAAAACACAAACACACAAAAACACTTAAACAAACCAAAAAAAAAAAAACACACACACAAAAACTTACACACACACACACACACACAAACTAACACAAACACACAAAAAAATTATACACACACTAAATAGCTTAGACACACAAAAACTTACACACACACACACACAAAAACTTTCATCCCCACGCAAAAACTTACATGCACACAAAAACTTAAATGCACACACAAACTGACACACACACAAAAACTTACACACACGCACAAAATCTTACACACACACACTAAAACTTACACACACACACACGAAAACTGACACACACACGCAAAAACTTACACCCACACACACAATCTCACACACACACACACACCCACACACACACAACAACTTACACATGCACACGAAAACTTACATTCACACAAAATCTTATACAAACACACACGAAAACTGACACACAAACTTAAAAACTTACACACAAAAAATCTTACACACACAAAAACTTACACACACACACACACACACAAAATCTTACACACACACGCAAAAACTTACACACACACACACACAAAAAATAACACACACATAAACTTACACACACACACACACACACAAAAACTTACACCCACACTCAAAAACTTACACACACACACAAAAACTTACACACACACACGAAAACATACGCACACACAAAAACTTACACACACTCACAAAAACTAACAAACACACACAAAAACTTACACACACACAAACACGAAAACTAACTCACACGCACGAAACCAAACACACACACACGCAAAAACTTACACACACACAAAAACTTACACACACACACACACACAAAAAAAACTTACACATGCACACGAAAACTTACATGCACATAAAAACTTACATGCACACAAAAACTTACACACACACAAAAAAACTCAAAAAAACAAACAATATGAAGCACACAAGCACAAATACACACACACACACAAAAACTTACACACACACACACACAACAACTAAAACACGCACACAAAAAATTACACACACACACAAAAAATAACACACACACACGAAAAAACATACACACACACAAAAACAAACACACACAAAAGAAATTACACACACACACAAAAAACTATCACACACACACAAAAAAACTTACACACACACACAAAAACTTACACACACACAAAAACTTATACACACACAAAAAAAATTACACACACACAAAAAATTACACCCAAAACTTACACACACACAAAAACTTACACGTACACAAAAACTTACACACACAAAAAAAATTACACACACACAAAAAATTACACACACACAAAAAATAACACACACAAAAACTTACAAACAAAGACAAACTTACAAAAAAAAAAAAAATTACAAACAAAAAAAAAAATTACAAACACAAAAAAAAACATAAACAAACAAAAAAAAAAAAACAAAAACAAAAAATTAAAAACACACAAAAAATAACACACAAACAAAAAAAAATAAATACACACACACACACACACACACACACACACAAACAAATACAGAAACACAAAAATATACACACAAAAAAAAAAACTTAAACAAGAACTAAAAAACAACACACAAAAAAACTTACACGCAAACAAAAACTTACACACACACACAAAATCTTACACACAAAAAAAAACTTACAAACACAAAAACTTACACACACACACAAAAATAACACACAAACAATAAATTACACACACACAAATAATATAACACACACACTCAAAAAAAAAAACAAATAAAAAAAAGAACAAAAAAAAAAAATCTTACACCCACACAAAAACTTACACACACACAAAACTAAAAAACACACACACACAAACAAAAACACACACACACAAAAACATAAACACATACAAAAAAACAAACACACACAAAAACTAACACACACACAAAAATAAACACACACACAAAAAAAATAACACACACAAAAACTTACACCCACACACTGAAAATTACAAACAAACAAAAAATAACAAACAAACAAAAAATAACACAAAAACAAAAAATTACAAACAAAAAAAAACTTACACAAACACACAAAATTACACACACACAAAAACTTACACACACACAAAAATTTACACACACACACACGCACATACTTACACACACACAACACACACACACACACAAAAAAACTTACACACACACAAAAAAACTTACACACACACAAAAACTTACACAAAAACAAAAACTTACACACACAAAAAAACTTACACGCACACAAAAACTTACACACACACACAAAAACTTACACACACACAAATACTTACACACACAAACAAACTTACTCACACACAAAAACTTACACACACACAAACATACTTACAAACACAAAAAAAATTACACACACAAAAACTTACACACACACAAAAAAAATTACACACACACACAAAAACTTACACCCACACACAAAAACTTACACACACACAAAAACTTACACACATACAAAAACTTACACACAAACAAAAAATTACACACATACAAAAACTTACACACACACAAAAATTAAACACACAAACAAACTAAAGCACACACACAAAAACTTACACCCACACACAAAAACTTACACACACAAAAACTTACACACACACAAAAAGATACACACACACACAAAAACTTACACATAAAAAAACTTACACACACACAAAAACTTACACACACACAAAAACTTACACACACACAATAACTTACACACACACACAAAAACTTGCACACACACAAAAAATTTCACACACACACACACAAACATACACACACACAAATACTTACACAAACAAAAAAACTAACACACACACAAAAACTTACACACACACACACACACAAAATAACACACACAAAAAAACTTACACAAACAAAAAATAACAGACACAAACAAAAAATTACACACACACACAAAAACATACACACACACAAATAAAATGACACACACACAAAAACTTACACACATAAAAAAACTTACACACACACAAAAACTTACACACAAACAAAAAATTACACACACACAAAACTTACACACACACACACACACAAACTTACACACACACACAAAAACTTACACCCACACACACAAACTTACACACACAAAAACTTACACACACACAAAAAGCTACACCCACACACAAAAACTTACACACACAAAAACTTACACACACACACAAACTTACACATACACAAAAACTTACACACACACACAAAAACTTACACAAACACAAAAACTTACACACACAAAAAAACTTACAAACACACGAAAAATGACACAAACAAACAAACTTACACACAAACAAAAACTAACACACACACACACGCACATACTTACACACACACACACACACAGACACACACACAACAACTTACAGACACACAAAAATTTACACACACAAAAAAAAACTTACAAAAAAAAAAAAATAACACACACGCACAAAATAACACGCAAACAAAAACTTACACACACACACACAAAAACTTACACACACACAAAAACTAACACATACAAACAAACGAACACACACACAAAAACTAACACACACAAACAAAAAATTACACACAAAAAAAAAATAAAACACACAAAAACATACACACAAACACAAAAAATTACAAACACAAAAAAAATTACACCCACAAACAAAAAATTACACACACACAAAAATTTACACACAAACAAAAACTTACACACACAAATAAACTTACACACACACAAAAACTTACACACACACAAAACTCTTCACACACACAATCTTACGCACACACACAAAAACTTACACCCACACACAAAAACTTACAAACACAAAAACTTACACACACACAAAAAGTTACACCCACACACAAAAACTTACAAACAAAAAAAATTACACACACAAAAAAACTTACAAACACAAAAAAACTTACAAACACACAAAAACATACACACACACACAAAAAATTACACACACACACACAAAAACTAAAAACCACACAAAAAAAATTACACACACAAAAACTTACACACACACAAAAAAAATTACACACACAAAAAAAATTACACCCAAAAATTACACAAACACAAAATATAAAACGAACACAATAAATTACACACACAAAAACTTACACACACACAAACACATACGCACACACAAAAAATTACACACACAAAAACTGCCACACACACACAAACTTACACACACACAAAAACTTACACACACACAAAAAAATTACACACACATACAAAAACTTACACGCACACACACACATAAACACACACACAAACACACAAAAACTTACACACACAAAAAAACTAACACACACACACAAATAAACAAACACACACACAAACTTACACACACACAAAAAAACTTACACCCACACACAAAAACTTACACACACACACACACAAAAACATACACACACACACACACACAAACTTACACACACACACAAAAACTTAAACAAACAAAAAACATTACACACACACACAAATAATTACACACACAAAAAAAAACATACACACACAAAAAATAATAAGCACAACCAAAAAAATACACACACACACACAAACACTTACAAACACATAAACACACACAACAACAAAAACACGCACACAAAAACTTACACACACACAAAAAAACAAAGATACACACAAGCAAAAACTTAAACACAGACAAAAAATAACACACACAAAAAAACAAACAAACACAAAAAAAAAAAAAAATCAAAAACACAAAAAAAAACTAACACACACAAAAAAAAACTTACACACACACAAAAACTTACACACACACAAAAACTTACACACACAAAAAAACTTACACACACACAAAAACTTACACACACACAAAAACTTACACACACACAAAAACTTACACACACACACACACACAAAAAAACTTACAAACACACACACAACTTACACACACACAAAAACTTACACACACACACAAACTAACACACATAAAAAATTACACACACACAAACAAACTTACACACACACACACACACACAAAAAAACTTACACCCAAAAAAAAATTACACACACACAAAAACTTACACACACACAAAATAACACACACACAAAAACTTACACACACACACAAAAAATTAAACAAAAAAAAAAAATTACAAAAACACAAAAAATTAAACAAAAAAACAAACTGACACATAAACAAAAAATTACACACACAAACAAACATACACACACAAACAAACATACACACACACAAAAAACTTACACACACAAACAAAAAAACTTACACACACAAAAAATTACACACACACAAAAACTTACACACACACACAAAAAAAATTACACACACACACAAACTTACACACACAAAAAATTACACACAAACGCAAAAAATTACACACACAAAAAAACTTACACACACAAAAAAAATTAAACAAATACAAAAACAAACACACACACACAACATACACACACACACACACACACAAACTTACACACACACACACACAAAAACTTACACCCACACACAAAAACTTACACAAACAAAAACTTACACACACAAAAAAAGTTACACCCACACACAAAAACTTACACACACAAAAAATTACACACACACAAAAACTTACACACACACAAAAAATTACACAAACACAAAAACAAACCCACACACAAAAAAACTAACACACACACAAAAAAATTTACACACACACAAAACTAACACACACACAACAAAAATTACACACACACACAAAAAATTACACCCAAAAATTACACACACACAAAAACTTACACGTACAAAAAAACTTACACACACAAAAAAAATTACACACACAAAAAAACTGACACACACAAAGAAAATAACACACACAAAAACTAACACACAAAAAAAAACTTACACACACACAAAAACTAAAACAAAAACAAAAAACAATAAAACACATACAAAAACTTACACACACACAAAAAATTAAACGCACACAAAAACTTACACACACACAAAAACTTACACACACACACACACACACATACTTACACACACACACACACACACACAACAACTTACAGACACACAAAAACTTACACACACAAAAAAAATTAAAAAAAAAAAAAAATTACACACACACAAAAACTTACACGCACACAAAAACTTACACACACACACACACACAAACTTACACACACACAAATACTAACACATACACAAAAACTTAAACACACACAAAAACTTACACACACACACACAAAAACTTACACACACACAAAAACTCAAACAAACAAAAACTTACACACACACAAAAAAAAATACACACACACAAAAAATTACACACACACAAAAAAACTTAAACACACACACAAAATTACACAAACAAAAAAACTTACAAACACACAAAAAATTACACACATAAAAAAAATAAAAAACACACAAAAATTAAAAACACACACACACACAAACTAACTCACACACACACAAAAACTAACACACACACACAGAAACTTACACACACACAAAAACTAACACACACAAAAAAACTTACACACACACACAAAAACTTACACACACAAAAACTTACACACACACAAAAAATTACACAAACACAATAACTTACACACACACAAAAACTTACACACACACACAAAAAATTACACATAAAAAAAAAGTTACACACACAAAAACTTACACACACACACAAAAAATTACACACACACAAAAAATTACACCCAAAACTTACACACACACAAAAACTTACACTAACACAAAAACTTACACACACAAAAAAACTAACACACACACAAAAAATTACACACACATACAAAATTACACACACAAAAACTTATACACCCATAAAAGCTTACACACACACACAAAAACTTACACACACACAAAAAACTTACAAACACATACAAAAACTTACACACACAAACAAAACAAAACACACACAAAAGCTAACACACACACAAAAACATACACACACACACACACACACACACACACACACACACACACAAAAACTTAAAAACACACAAAAACTTACACACACAAAAAAAAAACTTACACACACAATAAAATTACACACACACAAAAAAACTAACACTCAAACAAAAACTTACACACACACACACAAAAACGTGAAAATACACAAAAATTTACATACAGATACAAAATTACACACACACAAAAACTTACACACACACACATAATTAAACACACACAAAAAATTACACACACACAAAAACTTACACACACACACACACAAAAAATAACACACACACAAAAACTCACACACAAAAAAAATTACACACACACAAAAAAAATAATTCAAAAAAACAAAAATACACCCACACAAATAAACTTACACATACACAAAAACTAAAACACAAACAAAATCAAACACACACACCAAAAATACACACACACACAAAAAAACTTATACACACACAAAAACTTACACCCACACACAAAAACTTACACACACACACACACAAAAATTACAAACACACAATAACTTACACACACACAAATTCTGACACACACACACAAAAACTTACACACACAAAAACTTACACACACAAAAACTTACACACACACACAAAAAACTACACACACACACAAACTTACACCCACAAACAAAAACTTACACACGCACACAAAAACTTACACACACATAAAAAATTACACACACACAAAAACTTACACACACACACAAAAACTTACACACACACAAAAACTTACACAAACACAAAAACTTACACCCACACACAAAAACTAATACATACACAATAAATAACATACACAAAAAGACTAAAAAACACAAAAAAACATACACACACACACAAAAACTTACACACACACAAAAAAACTTACACACACACAAAAACTTACACCCACACACAAAAACTTACACACACACACAAAAGCTTACACACACACACACTAAAACTTAAACACATACAAAAAAAATTATACACACACAAAAACTTACACACACACAAAAAAACTTACAAACACACACAAAAACTTATACACACACAAAAACATACACACACACACAAAAAAATACACACACACACACACACACACACAACAACAACTTACACACACACACAAAAACTTACACACACAAAAACTTACACACACACACACAAAATTACACACACACAAAAAATTACACCCAAAACTTACACACACACACAAAAAACTTTCACACACACACAAAAAAACTTACACACACACACAAAAACTTACAAACACACAAAAACTTATACACACATAAAAACTTACACACAAATAAAAACTTACACACACACAAAAACTTACACATACACAAACACTTACACACACACAAAAACTTACACACACACACACACACACAAAACTTACACACACACAAAAACTAACAAACACACACAGACTTACACACACACACACAAAATAAAACAAATAAAAACTTAAACACTCAAAAAAAAACTTACACACAAACAAAAACACACACACACACACAAACTAAAACTCACAAAAAACATACACACACACAAAAAATTACACACACACACAAACATACACAAACACAAAAACTAACACCCACACACAAAAACTTACACACACACAAAAACTTAAACACTCACAAAAAACTACACACAAAAAAAAATTTAAACACACACAAAAACTTACACACACACACAAAAACTTACACACACACAAAAAAATACACACACAAAAAATTAAACACACACAAAAACTTACACACACACAAAAAATTACACCCACACACAAAAACTTACACACACACAAAAACTTACACACACACAAAAACTTATACACACAGAAACACTTAAACACGCACACACACAAAAACTTACTCATACACACACAAAAACTTACACCCACACACAAAAACTTACACACATACAAAAACTTACGCACACACAAAAACTTACACACAAACACAGAAAATTACAAACACATAGTACCTTACACACACACAAAAACTTACACACACATAAAAACTTACACACACACAAAAACTTACACACACAAAAAAACATACACACACACACACACAAAAACTTACACACACACACAAACACTGACACATACAAAAACTTATACACACACAAAAACTTACGCACAAACAAAAACTTACATCCACACACAAAAACTTACAAACACACAAAAACTTACACAAACACAAAAACTTACACACACAAAAACTTACACACACACACAAAAAATAACACAAACACAAAAACTTACAAACACAAAATAAATTACAAACACAAAAAAAAACTTACACACACACACTTGGGGGGACCTTTGAGGACCGAGGGCTTCCTTCGGGGTTGGGATAGGGGGATCGGAGCCTTTTGGGGTTGGGGTAGGGGACCTCAAGACACTGTTCAAATGGAACTTGTGTATTATAACGACCACAGAGTTTCACCCTCAAATCCTATTCTAAAACCTCTTCCAAAATCATCTTTTAAAATGTCTCTAACTGTTTTGCCGAAATAATTCCCTAAAATGTCTAAAATGGTTTCGTCCAAATAACCCCTACACGTAATTTCAGCGTGTTCCTTTTGTTTTTGGCATCCCTGCGCTGTCACATTTGAAAGGGTTACTAAGAAACCCTTTCCCGCGCTAATCTCTTCATCTCTAAGATCAAAACATTCGCCCAGAAACAATTCTCCTGAAAGAACTCCAAAGACAATAATAAACTTCGTCCCGGAGACAATTCTCCTTGGAAATACATCAAAGACATTAATAAACTTTGCCCGGGAACAATTCTCGGAAACATTTTCTCCCTGGGGATTCCATGCCCATATATGGTGCCCCGTCGGGACTGACAGCACAGGTGTTCTCCCTAACGACTCTTTGCCCATATATGGTGTGGGTGTGGGAGTCGGACCCCCTTTCTACTCAATGAGAGGATATCACGCCAGGCAAGATCTGTGGGCCATTTTTTGTAAAGATTAACTCGCTCAGATGTGTAGCGCATGTACACCACAATATTTTTTTGTCTATTTGGGATACCCAGGTACCCAGGTAACACACAGGTGGTCACTCCTACATAATTGGGGGTAATCTAACGAGTGCATTGTAATTATCAGGACAGTTGCTAAAAATGAGATCTAACATATGGCTGTCTCTTGTTGGCACCTTGACAAGCTGCTTAAGTGACAGAGAATTGCTTAGCCATTTGAGATCTTAGTCAATAAAGTTGCCACACATTATGATACCAGAGTTAGGATACAAGGATCGTAAGTTGTCAGTGCAATTCTGTAAGTAATTCTCGAGTCTTTACGATAAGGGCCATCGGGGGGTTATTAAGGCCATGCCCATAGGGGGGTGGGGCATTAGGGGGTTTCAACCCCCCCCCCCCGAAATGTTCGTGTGACTCGTAAAAACGTAGTATCAAAAATTGATATAAACAAATTTTTATGCATTTCTTGACGTTTTTTGTATAAAATCTTCCCCCCGAAAAGAATCTTTGAGTAAAACCCACCCCGAAAAAAACAATCCTGGGTACGGCCTTGGTGGATAGTAAAAAGCACATATCACTAGTGATGCCCCTTCCTAGGGTAGCCTCTAAGACCTGTAGCATAACCATACGACTTCAAAACCATCTTTATTTGGTATATTGCTGAAATTGAGAACTCTACTTTTTTATAGGTGATCAACAAATAATACCAACGCCACCACCATGTGTTATTGTAATGTCAGTGGATGTCATTCTTGGTTTGAAATAGGTATCAGATACATCAAATGCAACATACTCTTCAGTTGCGGACCACAGTCCACAGAAACAAGCAATATCAACAAGTTCATTTTTCAAGCTTAGTTCAACCTCTTCTATATCGTTCATAAGTGACCAGACATTTGACACTGTTATTTTCGAAAAAGAATAGGGATGAATGAAGGACTGCGATCTCGATTATGATTGCCTGCACGATGAATCGGTCCCAAGTTGGGAAAGTCGGGAAACATGATTTGAAGGGTGGGTGAATCTTTGATTTCTTTAAAATTTCATGGTGGGTGAATCTTTGATTTCTTTGGCAGTCTTGTTTTAACAGAGGTGTTTTTTTTTGCTCCCCGTTTTAAGACTTCGCAATTCAGTCTTGGAACGGATCTTTTTCCTTCTGCGAACAGTGATATACACATTATAGTCAGGGCGCCGGAATTAAAAAATGTGACATATACCCCGAAGGAAAAAGGTATCGATGAAAAGGGGCCTACCCCCCCCCCCTAAATCGACCTTGCTGATTCGAAAAATAGCAATGGCACATTCGTACGAGGCGGCAAACACCAAGAAACTTAGGGTTTCACAACTTGTGTATGGCTCCTCAGTGGACACTGTTGTTCCAGTGAGTCTGATGCGCCCTTTTTCGCAGAAAACCGAGTATCAACGACTAAAGCAGCAGTATCTAAGATGTCCGGAGGCCAAGGAATGTCTTTTCAACCACAACATGCTATGTTTTTTTATTTACTGTAACGCTAAATCTCAGACAAAAAGCTAGCGAAGCTCTACACATATGTAGACAAAGAGTTTACTAACCAAAGTATTACGAATTATTTAAAACGGAATTCGAATAAATGATCACGTGAAAAACCGATCGAATTACTAAAGCAGCCCACTACCCATCATCCCTTCAAATCAACAACTTCCATGCAGAATAACTATTCCTTGTCAGAACTAAACTCCCCTTCGCAACATTTTCCACAACGGGAGCACAAAATATCGCAGCCCGTAGCTGCACAGGGGCATTTTTGTCGGTGAAACTTTTTGAATGGTAGATGGCCAGGCTGCAAGAGTCGATTTCTTGGGTAAAACTTTTCCGGCTTTTAACTCCCACCCAAAATCTAAGGGAGAAAAGTAGATGGGACTGGGCAAAAGCGCCTGTAGCATTACAGATCATTGAAAAATACATCTTTTGACGTGGAACTTGAACGAGTCGTCTGTTGGAGGTAGGCTCTTTAGTGTTTTACGGCGCGGAAACAAGTGAACTCGCAGATCGTTTAAACAGTCAAAGTTTTCGTTTTTTCCGTACGACGCGATCAAAATGTCCCGACTCAACTTCACAATTTCATCCTCGAGTTCAATGGCCTCTTGTATGTCTCTTGAAACCTGGTCAGTCACAGCTAAAATTTGGTGAAACAATGTTTGGTGAAACAGCCGGTGAAACAATGAAAAAATGCCACTAAAGACGTTCACTAAAGACGGAGGGAGTCCATTTGCCAGCTCCATGACAGAAACAGCTTTGTCCTTGAAGCAAACCCAGATGTTTGGTGTTGCACTGGTTTGTGCCTCAATTTTAGAAAAAGACTGAAGCAAGATGACGAAATATCGGTGTCATTGGCTTCGATAATCACGTCTGAACATCCAGTTTTAACACAGAAAGTAGCGCGAAGGACAGCACGAGCGTCTGCTTCCTCGTGAGTGCAGCTCAAGTCAGTCGTAAAACTGCTGCTTCCGTCAGCACTACTCTCTGGTTTAAGTTCCACAACTTTGGTTCTATCAGGAAACCCTCCGGATAGGTAAACAGGGAAAGGTGATGTTTTCCTATCAATCTAAGACCAGACCTCAAACACGCACTCTATCAGTTTCGCTTTGCTTTTTGAATCAAGCTGGATCGAGTCCCAGCAGTCAAGAACCATATGTCAACGAACGGAAAAGGTTTTGCCAGGACGACTTCCCCGCTGTTCGTGGCAGCCACTACTGTCTTTCAGAGAGACAACTTTGCAGCCCACTAAATCCTGGAGCATGCCATCATAGCGATCAGCTACAATATGTAGCTATGTTATCTCTTTCGGCTGTTTTTCTTATGAGACCCTCCAACGTTCTTTTAGCGAAGTCCGTCAAGATTTCGTCTGTTCGAGGGGGTTAACTTCTGATCAGTGGCATAAAATCAAATATGACCCCCAGACTTCCCGCGTCCCGGGAACTTAGACACTCTGCTGGCCACTTCTTGATGGCAAGAGAGATTTTTAGGAACTCCATCGTAGCACATTTGCTGCCGGTTCTTAACACAGTGTTGCCACTGGCTGTAATTTCAAACAGAGCAGGGGGGTATGGTAGCAGCTCGTGGCCTAGTATTCTCATCCGTATATCAGTACATGGACCCTGGTCCCAATCAACAGCGATCATGATCCGTTTAGCAATATCCAATTCTGCGTTTGCGTACACGGCACTTCCGGATGCCTTTTTGATAATCTTTTTCGAGCTTTGAAAAGTCTGCACTTTCACTTTCGTAAACGCATCACCATCTCCATCAAGAAAGGCTCCGATTGCCTTTAAGTCCGAAACTTTAGCACTTAACAGACTACACCAGTATCTGCCAACTCTCCATTTATAATGTTGACTAGTTTCTCACCATCAGAGGAGAACGGGTCGACGTGATCCTCTATAACAGCGACAAATTTTCGGACCAGTTCTTCATCTCTTTTATCCGAAGCATGAGTTGAATACTAACCATCGTCGAATTCACTCAAGCTTTGCACTCCAGCCATACCACATAATGCTGTCAACACCTTTTTAGAGGAAAGACTTGATGATAAAGGTTCTCCCCTTGGATAATATGCTAACTAGGATCATTATACATATTTTAAAGTAAGAATAGTTTTCAATTCAATTCAAACTTTTATTTCCTCTGAATACGAAGATTAAAAAAGAAAATAAATAAATAAATAACCGCTAATCAACATGCTTCTTACAGTTCTTGCCTTGGGAAGGCATAGGGGATTTGCTCCCAACTTATGTTAATTTCTGCTCGTTTTCAGTTTGACTCGGTTAATTATTGTAATTTCTGTTCGTTTTATCTTTCATTTATTTATCAATGCTGATTTGTGGTAGTTTCACGCTTGATAGATTAGTTGATTTTATTTTTTTGAAAAACTTATTTTGTTGAAAAAGTTTTTTTTAATTAATTTCTGCTCGTTTTATATTGACATAGTCTTTTCAGGGAAAATAGAAAATAATACTTTAAATCTTTTTGCTTTTTAGACTTTATAGTTTGGCCTGCTATTTGTATGCTGGAGAGAAATTTTCAGCAATTTTTAACAACATACACTCTTTTAAAAATCTGGACATAAACAGTACTGTTTAATTTAGTAGTAGAGAGGGAGGTGCTACTCGGTCCCTCACCCCTGCTGCCACCTACAACTTTTTTGCACCCCAAATAAGGGCATAGAGTCATTAGGGAGAACACGTGGTTAATGGGGTCAATGACCTAAATGTCAACAACAACAACATCGACCTTGACATTCGCTGAGAGCGTGCACTTACAACAACAACAACATCGACCTTGGAACACCTGTGCTGTCGACCTCAATTCACCTATCGTGAGTCAAAGATTCCCCTTAGAAACAACAAATTAATTCCCCTTTCTTGACAGATCAATCAACCAATGACATCATCTTTCAGACTTTAAAAATTTTCGCCTAGAAACGATTCTCCAGGAATAGATCCAAGTCATTAATGTCATTGCCTCGGAAACAACTCTTTTGGTCGAACTCCAAAGGATATTAATAACCAAAGACCATGGAAACAATTCTCCAAGAAACATCTTAGCGATGAATTATTTTAGCGCGGGAATCAGGTTTCTTATTAATTTGAAATGCATTAGCGCAGAGATGCCAAAAACAAAAGGAACACGCTGAAATTACGTTTAGGGATTATTTGGGCGAAACCGTTTTAGACAGGCTATGGAACTATTTCGGCGAAACAGATAGAGACATTTTGAAAGAAGATTTTAGGAAAGGTTTTAGAAGAGAATTTGAGGGTGAAACTCTGTGGTCGTTATAATACACAAGTTCTATTTGAACAGTGTTGTGAGGTCCTCTACCCCAACCCCAAAGGGTTCCGATCCCCCCCCCCAACCCCGAAGGAAGCCCCCGGTACTCAAAGGTCCCCCAAGCTCCCAAAGAGCCCCAGCCCCCCAAACGCCCTCCTCAGACCCCCAAACGCCCTCCTCAGACCCTCAAAGGCCCTCCTCTGGTCCTCAAAGGGCCCCCGGACCCCCAAAGGGCACCCCGGACCCCACAGGCCCTCCCCCGGTCCTCAAAGGTCCCCCGGGCCCGAGAAGCGCCGCGGGCCCGGAATGCGCCGCATGGGGATGCGCCGCAGGGGGATGCGCCGCGGGTCGGAGGAAGCGCCGCAGGGGAGGCACCGCAGGGGATGCGCCGCCGCGATGCGCCGCAGGGATGCGCCGCAGGGGATGCGCCGCAGGGGATGCGCCGCAGGGTTACGCTGCAGGGATGCGCCGCAGGAATGCGCCGCAAGGGTGCGCCGCAAAAAGGAAACTAAAAGTAAAAATTTCGAAATGTTATCCCCCAAACGCCCCCCTCAGACCCCCAAAGGCCCTCCCTGTGCCCCAAAGGTCCTCCCTGTGCCCAAAGGTCCTCCCCGGTCCCCAAAGGCCGTCCCCGGCCCCCAAAGGTCCCCCGGACCAGAGAAGCGCCGCAGGGGATGCGCCGTGGGCCAGGAAAGCGCCGCAGAATGTGCCGCAAGGATGCGCCGCGGGTCGGGGGAAGCGCCGCAGGGATGCGCCGCAGGGAGGCACCGCAGGAAAGCGCCGCAGGATGCGCCGCAGGGATGCGCCGCAAAAAAAAGTAAACTAAAAAGTAAAAATTTCAAAATGTTATCCCCCAAACACCCTCCTCAGACCCCCAAAGGCCCTCCCCTGGTCCTCAAAGGTCCCCTGGGCACCCAAAGGTCCAACCGGCCCCCAAGGGTCCCCCCGACCCCCAAAGGACCTCCCCCGGTCCCCAAAGGTCCACTGGGCTCCCAAAGGCCCTCCCCCGGTCCCCAAAGGTCCCCCGGGCTCTCAAAAGACCACTCAATCCTCAAGGGCCCCCGGATCCCCAAACGCCCTCCCTGGGCCCCAAAGGTTCTCCCCCGGTCCCCATACATGCACACAAAAAATTAAACACACAAAAACAATTACACACACACACAAAAAATTACACACACACACTAACAATTACACACACACACGAAAAATGAAACACATATTAAAACAATTACACACACACACACAAAAACATAATAAAACACACAAACACAAACAAACATAAACGTGCAGACGAAAACTTACAAGCACACAAAAACTTACATGCAAACAAAAACTTACACACACACACACACAAAAAAAACTAAAACACACAAACACAAACGAAAACTCACACACACACCCAAAATCTTACACACACACAAAAAATGAAACACACACACACACACACACAAAAAAACTTACACATGAACACAAAAAAAACTCACACACACACAAAAACTTACACACACACACACACACACAAAACTTACACACACACACACGAAAACTTACACACACACGCAAAAACTCACACACACACACACATACAAACACACACACACACACACAAACTTATACACACACACACAAAAAACTTACACACACACACACAAACAAAAAAAAAAAATAAAAAACACACACAAAAAACATAAATCAAAAATCCCCAGCTTAGAAAAAAAAAAAATTACACACATACACACAAAAACTGACAACAAAAATCAAAAACTTACATGCACACAAAAACTTACATCCACAAAAAAACTTACACAAACACAAAAACATACACACACGCACAAAAACTCACAAACACACACACAAACATAAACAAACACACACATGAAAACTTACAAACACACGAAAAAACTTACACAAACACTCAAACACATACACACACACACACAAAAACTTAAACACAAAAAAACACACAAAAACTTACACAGTCTCACGAAAAATTAAATGCACACAAAAAATTACATGCACACAAAAACTTAAAAACACACACACACACAAAACGTACACACACACACACACGAAAAAATACAAGCACACGCACAAAAATACACACACACACAAAATTACACACACACACACACACACACAAAAACTATCACATGAACACAAAAAAACTCACACACACACTCACAAAAACTTGCACACACACACACACACACACAAAACTTACACACACACACACTAAAACATACACACACACGCCAAAACTTACACACACAAAAACTTACACACACACACACACACACAAAAACTTACACATGCACACGAAAACTTACATGCACACAAAAACTTACATGCACACAAAAACTTACACACACACACACAAAACTTAAAAGCACACACACACTAAAACACACACACACACTCCAAAACTTACACACACACACACAAAAACTAACACACACACACACACACAAAAACTTACACATGAACACAAAAAGAACACACACACACACGCACAAACAATAACACACACACACACTCACAAAACTAACACAAACACACACACGAAAACTGACACACACACGCCAAAACTTACACACACAAAAAATCACACATGAACAAGAAAACATACACAAACACACACTAAAACTTACACACACACTCAAAAACTTACACACACACACACACACACAAACTTACACACACACACACACACACAAAAACTTACACATGCACACGAAAACTAACATGCACACAAAAACTTACATGCACACAAAAACTTACACACACACACACACACACAAAACTTACACACACACACACACACACGAAAACTCACACACACACTCCAAAACTTACACACACACAAAAACTTACACACACACACACACATACACAAAAACTTACACATGAACACAAAAAAACTCACAAACACACGCACAAAAAATTACACACACACACACACGCACAAAAACTAACAAAAACAAAAAAGAAAACAAAAAAACACACGCAAAAAAATACACAAACACACAAAAACACACAAACACACACACACACACACACAAACTAACACACACACACACAAAAAACTGACACACACAAAAACTAACACACACACACACACACACACAACTTACACAAACAAAAAAAAAACTTATATCCACACTCAAAAGCTTAGACACACAAAAACTTACACACACACACACAAAAACAAACACACACAATCAAAAACTGACATGCACACAAAATCTTACACGCACAAAAAAACTTACACACACACAAAAACATACACACACGCACAAAAACATACACACACACACAAACACTTAAACAAACAAAAACTAAAACAAACACACACACACAAAAAAAAAAACAATAACACAATAACACACAAAAACAAAAACAAACACACAAGCACAAAATTACATATGCAGACGAAAAC